>NC_057812.1:737012473-737019295 GCF_018294505.1 Triticum aestivum
GCGAGCTTGTCGGCAATCCAGAACGCGGACATAAGACAAGAATTCTTTCGCATCCAGTCAGAGTTTGCGGACATCATCCATCAAGATGTCCTTCATACCTCGGGGCAGTTCTTCCTCAGATATCAACCGTCCAACATTGAGATAGACGGAATGCTACAAATGCAGGCTGACAACGCTCGCGATTTCATGACCATCACGACAGACGGCGGCTTCATCCACGCTCCTGTCCATGAGTCGAGTCGAAAGTAGTGATGTGTAGTTCTGAAACATTGATTGGCTCATGTTGTAATTAAACTTTAATGAATTGTATGTCTCTTTGGTTTGGATAGTCGTTCAACTGAGATGTAATCGATGCTATTTATTAGTAGGACCATGAATCGTGCTATTAATGTCTTGCTTTTCTCTTCCGATCCTTTTGTTGCATACTTATATATTGCTTATGTATGTATTGTCTGTTGTTTGGCTTGTGCATAGAGATGCCGTCGTATGTCGTGTACAAGGGTAAGGTTCCTGGTGTCTACGACGACTGGGAGGAGTGTCGGAGACAGGTGCATCGTTTCAGCGGTAACAGTTACAAAGGGTACACCACTAGGGCGGAGGCGGAATCTAGATACACCCGCTATCTAGCGGAGAGAGGAGGGAGCGTTGGAGGAACTGAATGAAGACCAGTTTCATCGCGATGATGCTCATCGTGATGACCGCAGCTCTCTTCTATATGATGGTAGTTTAGATGATCGATATCGACTTGTAATGTGAAGACAAACTCGATACTCGCGATCTCGAGACTAGTAATGTTTTTTCTTTGTTTGGTCTTTTGAATTCGGAGACTAATATGATGAATTATATTCGGAGACTAATCTTCTATTGTATTCGATGAATCTGTTGTTGTTGTGTGCTACTGTCTATAGTCTGTCAAATAATATATTTTGTAACCTGTGCAAAAATCAGAAAAGTAAAAAAATAAAACCTAATATTCATACTAATGGCGCATCACTACAGAGTGCGCCATTAGTATGCCAAATGATACTAATGGCGCATCACTACGGAGTGCGCCATTAGTATGCCAAAGTATACTAATGGCGCATCACCAAATAGTGCGGCATTAGTATTCCAAGTATACTAATGGCACATCCATCCGAAGTGCGCCATTAGTGTGCCAAAGCACATGGTTAAATATGGCCCCTGGGAGGCATACTAATGGCGCATGGTGTTATATACTAATGGCGCACTGCGTGATGCACCATTAGTATACCAGATACTAATGGCGCACCAGTGATGCGCCATTAGTAGGCAAAACTGGTGCGCCATTAGTAGGCCTTTTCCTAGTAGTGCCAATCAGGGATTGAAATACTGAAAGGATGGTAGGAAAAATACCGTACCCTGTTTCCTTCATATCAATATCACCGATGACAACATTAGCGGACTTGCCGCTCTTCTCATGTTCGTGCTCCTCAAAGCGGTTAGGACACTTCGGAGCCCAGTGATTAGGATCACCGCAGACATGGCAAAGTCCCTTCCCCTTCTTATGAGAATTCTTCTTGAAGTTGATAGAATGTGATGGCTTGTTCTTTGTATCATACTTGCCTTTGCCCTGAGTTTTGTTCTTATTGTTTTTGAACTTGTTGGGCTGGGAGTTCTTCTTCTGTACCATGTGGGCACGAGAAGCTCCCTCAGCAACTCAAGCACGTGTGTCCTTTGCTCTCGCCTTCTCTTCAACATCAAGAGTACCAATGAGATCCGCAACGGAAAACTCCTGTCTCTTGTGTTTCAGGGAAGTATTAAAATTGTTCCACGAAGGTGGAAGTTTGGCAATGATGCCTCTGACAACAAATTTGTTCGTCAAGACACACTTGAAGTACTCAATTTCTTTTGCGAGCGACTGTATCTCATGAGCCTGCCGTACAACAGAGCGCTCATCAGTCATCTTGTAGTCACAGAATTGCTCCATGACGTACAACTCGCTGCCGGTGTCCGAGGCACCAAATTGGCCTCGAGCGCAGCCCACATGTCCTTGCCGTTTTCAAACGACATATACGAATCCACAATGGAATCATCCAGAACACTCAGAAGAGCACCTTTAAAGAGAGTATCGATCTCTTCAAAAGCTTCCAGTTATGTTGTATTAAGATCGCCCTTAGGCTTGCCCTTGGTGGCGTCATAGCAGCCCATGGACTGAAACCAGTAGACTGCTCTCGTGCGCCACCTCTCATATTGCGCCCCCTTAAAGGAGGGCGGCTTCAGATGCACAACAAAACCACTCGGAGTAAATTGCCTATAATTAGGTTTTTGGATTGTTGGAAATATGAGCAAGTTACTACAAGATTTAATCCGAATAATTAGAAGATAAATCATGACTTAAGTAGCAGAGATTAAACTAATCATGCGAACTAGCATAGCAGATGAACAGGTCACATCTAGGGAACATACTAGAAACATGAATTCTACTACGATCTCGGACAGGAAGGATAGAATCACATACGGTGCAGCGGGAGCAGCACCGCCAGCGTTGACGCTGTCGCACATGTCGTTGAGGATGAGGTTGCCGAGGTCGGGGAAGAAGTCGTCGTTCGCGAAGTCCTCGCTGCCAGCAGTCGCGCGAGTCCGCTCCCCAAAAACCTGATCGCCCCTCTCCCGTATGGGATCACGAGAGGCGGGGTTCCGGAGGCCTGCTGTCCCTTCTCCCGGTGCACGCCAAAAGGAGGGATGGAGAAGGCTTGCTTGGCGGCGCAATGATCTGGAACGGTGGTGAGAAACCATACGAGGCGGCGGCGGCTAGGGTAGACGTCCGCCTGACTATATAGTGCGGGCCGGGCAGGTCGTGGGAGTAAACCCCACATCCGAGTCCTCACGATCCAAAAGAATCGGAAACAGTTCAGTAATTAATGCGTCCGTTAATTATTAATTAATGACTCATTAATTTTCCCGAGCAGCAAAAATATAGACAACGTGCATAGCTCTGTCCTCGGCTCGGCTCAATCCCGTAACCCGCGGCGCGTCGTGACGAGGCGAGGCGAGCGAGGAGGAGGAGCGCGCGTGTAGGTCTCCTCTTCTCATGCTCATACAAGTGGTAGAAGAGCTCACCTTATAAAGAGGTGCAACTCTCTCTCAACTTCCGGGGTGGGACTAAACTTTAGCCTCACTCACTCCACTCACATGTGTGCATGAATGGGCCAAGAGAATTTCAGAATTTTAGTTGGGCTTTGGGCCAAAGGCCTACTAGCAAAATTCCAACAATCCCCCACAAAGTCTCATTGGCACATCTCACCATTTAGGTCCAAAACATTGTTTATATACCAGTGCTTAGTGGAGACTGTGAAGTTGAACTTCCACTTAGAGATTTATGCTACACCAAATCACAACTTGAATAGTGGACTATGCCTTGAATTACAAGTTTTCTGCGAGACTAGTTTCACACAGATTCTTGACCGATACTGGGCTGCCGCAAGGCTTCCCCGCGGGTGGAGCGTATACATAGTACTCCAGGGCCTTTTCATGAATTTATTAGAGAACACCCAATTCTACCAGACTGCGATGTTAACAGTCAAATTCATATAGGTGTGTTCCTCAAAAGATGTTCTGCACGACAACATCTCTGCTTACCAGAATAAGCCACTTGAAACACATTAAGATAAGTATCAACCTGCCATGCAGATCAGTAGAGTATTGCATCTTCACGGAGTGGGATAGTTAATATAGGGATACTCTCCTCTCAGCTGACCAACAGCTTGTCTCCCACTTCTACTTCACGGGATCTCCGATCACATAGAGTGGGTTACCACTATGGACAACTCATGTTGTGGGTCTCAAGCCCATCTCCATCGATGCATTATCTATCGCGTTACGTGATAGACCCTTTGTGAAGGGATCTGCCAAGTTTTTCGATGTTTGGATATAATCCCACGTAATAACTCTGGAGTTCCTCAATTTTCTGACAGATTTTAGTCTCCTCTTCACATGTCTTGAGGACTTCATATTGTCCTTTGAACTGTTTATCTTGACGATCACAGTATGATTATCACATTCATCAGGATAGGGGGTATTGGTTTTTCAACCATAGGTAAGTCCATCCAGAGTTCACGAAACCACTCTGCTTCAACAGTGGCAGTGTCTAATGCTGTGAGTTCTGCTTCCATAGTTAACCTTGTGAAGATGGTCTGCTTGCAAGACTTCCAGGAAACAGCGCCACCACCGAGTGTAAAACCATAACCACTTGTAGCCTTAATCTCATCAGCATCAGATATCCAGTTTGAGTCACTATAACCCTCCAGTACCCTTGGATACCCGGTGTAGTGAATCCCATAGCTCGCGGTGCCTTTAGCGCATAACTCTCTCAAGCGCATGCCAATGATCATCTCCCGGCTTTGACACAAACCGACTCAGCTTGCTCATAGCAAAAGAGATGTCAGGCCTCGTGGCACTCGCCAAATACATAAGCGAGCCAATAATCTGAGAATATCTCAGTTGATCACTAGCAATCCGTCGGTTCTTTCGAAGCAACACACTAGCATCCTATGGAGTTGGAGAAGGCGTGCAGTCGCTATACCCAAAACGACTCAAGACCTTTTCCACATAGTGAGACTGAAGCAGTGTGATCCCACCATTCTCATCTCTCAACAGCTTGATGTTTAAGATAACATCAGTTACTCCTAGATCCTTCATCTCAAAACAGCAAGATAAAAAATCCTTAACCTCCTTGATTAAATCAAGTTTAGTTCCAAAGATCAGTATGTCGTCGACATAGAGACAAAGAATAACTCCTTCGCCCCGACCATAGCGATAGTACACGTACTTGTCACCATCGTTTACTACAAAGCCGACAGCTGTTAATGTTCTTTCAAACTTTTCATGCCACTCCTTAGGAGCTTGTTTAAGGCCATATAAAGACTTTAATAACTTGCACACCTTTCCTTCCTGACCAGGTACTACAAAACCATCTGGATGATCCATGTAAATGTCTTCCTTCAACTCTCCATTGAGGAAAGCTATCTTAACGTCCATTTGATGAACGAGAAGACCATGTGAGGAAGTCAGTGATAGTAGCACCCGAATTGTGGTCAGTCTAGCCACGAGTGAGTAAGTATCAAAGAAGACTTCACCTTCTTTCTGGGTATAACCCTTGGCCACAAGCCGTGCCTTGTACTTTTCAATCGTACCATCATGTCTAAGCTTCTTCTTGAACACCCACTTACATCCTACAGGTTTGCACCCATAGGGATGGCTAGTGAACTCCCAAGTACCGTTAGCTAAGATGGAATCCATCTCGTTACGAACAGCTTCCTTCCAGTAGTCAGCATCAGGAGATGCATAGGCTTCTAAAATAGTCATGGGTGTGTCATCCACAAGGTACACAATGAAATCATCACCAAAAGACTTTGCAGTCCTCTGTCTCTTTGTCCTCATAGGAGTTCCATTTTCACCCTCAACAGGATTCTCAACATGTTCCATCGCAATAGTGGGTTTAGGAATTACAACGAATTCTTCACTAGATGGAGTAGGTGTCTCCTGATTTGATGAACTCAACATATCCTTCATAGGAAATATGTCCTCGAAGAAAGTTGCATCATTCGACTCCATAATCGTAACAACATGCATGTCAGATACCTCTAATTTTATTATCAAACATCTATAGCCAATGCTATGAAAAGCATAGCCCAGAAGAACACAATCCACGGTTTTTGGTCCAAGCTTGCGCTTCTTGGGAATTGGTATATTGACTTTCGCCAAACAACCCCAAGTACGTAGGTAAGAGAGTTTCGATCTTTTTCTTTCCCATTCCTCAAATGAAGTCATGGTCTTAGGCTTTGTGGGAACTCGGTTTAGGACATGACACACAGTCATTAGCGCCTGCCCCACCATTCCTTGGAAAGACCCGATGTGTCTAACATGGTGTTAACCATATCAGTTAGAGTTTGGTTCTTTCTTTCGGCTACCCCATTTGACTGAGGTGAGTAGGGAGGCGTCCTCTCATGGATTATACCATGTTCCGCACAAAATAGATCAAATTCATTGGAAAAATACTCCCCACCATGATCGGACCTAAGCCGTTTAATTTTTCAATCAAGTTGGTTCTCTGCCTCAGCTTTATAGTTTTTGAAGAAAGTTAAAGCCTTATCTTTTGATTTCAGAAGATACACATAACAATATTTAGTGGAGTCATCAATCAATGTCATCAAGTATATCTTTCCACCTTTTGTCAACACGCCATTCATCTCACAAAGATCAGAATGTATAAACTCTAGTGGCGCCAAGTCTCTTGCCTCTGCAGTCTTATGGGACTTGCGAGGTTGCTTAGCTTGCACACATACTACGCACTTAGAGCCTTTAACAGTAGATATTTTCGGAACTAAATTCATATTGGCTAGCCGCGTCATGCAACCAAAGTTAATATGACAAAGTCGTGAATGCCAAATATCAGACTCATTGTTGTGGCAAACATTATTAATAACTTTAATGCAAATATCTGACAAAGACAGGAGGAACAAGCCTCCGCTCTCATAGCCTTTTCCAACAAATTGTCCATACTTAGAAATTACAACTTTATTGGATTAGAAAACCAACTTAAAACCATCTCGACATAAACGGGAACCGCTAACGTGATTTTTATTTATGGACGGCACATGATGAACGTTCTTCAGACGCGCAGTCTTCCCCGAAGTAAACTTCAGATCGACCGTACCAACACCTCGAACGATGGCATGTGACCCGTTCCCCATCAGCACGGGTGAAGTCCCTATTGCCTGGTGAGAAGAAAACATGGAGGCGTCAGCACAAACATGTACATTGGCACAAGTGTCAATTAACCAATCAGGGGATTGAAATACT
>NC_057812.1:737020743-737046253 GCF_018294505.1 Triticum aestivum
CTCTCTCAACTTTCGGGGTGGGACTAAACTTTAGCCTCACTCACTCCACTCACATGTGTGCATGAATGGGCCAAGAGAATTTCAGAATTTTACTTGGGCTTTGGGCCAAAGGCCTACTAGCAAAATTCCAGCAACTTCTGCAGCAGCTCGAGGACGAGGAACTCGGGGTCGGG
Source organism: Triticum aestivum (assembly GCF_018294505.1). NCBI lineage: Eukaryota > Viridiplantae > Streptophyta > Magnoliopsida > Poales > Poaceae > Triticum > Triticum aestivum. The sequence continues at coordinate 737,020,917 of NC_057812.1, forward strand.
AGGAGGAGCTCGAGGACCTGCCTCCAAGACATGAGCACGCTGCCGGAGCTGGCAAGTCGCGGGATTTGCAGAAAAGGGAATCGCTTCCCTCCTGATTTCCTGGTGCGGACGAAGAGAAGCGGCGAGACGATGGGGAGAAGGCGTTCGGTGCGTGCCAAGGCGATGGAGCAGGCAGCGACGCGATGGAGCAGGCGGCCGGCACATGGGGCAGCGACGGAGCAGTGAAGCGGTCGGAGTGAGAACTGCATAGTTTGTTGGAAGAAAGGGGAGGTGCTTTTCGCAAAATGTTGTCGGAGAGAACTTTTCCTAGACGGAAGGAGTACTAATGATACTCTCCTGCTACCTTGGTACTTTAGTATGGTACGACTTTGCTGAAAAAGCCATTGTTTGTAGTACTAAAAAATTATAGGAATAGGATCCGCTGACATCAATTTACTACTTTGGATTAATTATTGTCCGAGGACCATCTAAAGATAGATTTCCAAATACTGAAGGCGAGTTAGTCTATTCATTGGTCTGTGTTGTACATTATGCAACAGTGAAACTACAACACAAAAAATTGTTAACTTGTAATGACATACCAGACCATGATATCATCATGTAGATCCGCTACTTCTCTTCCCCGATCAGACCATCGGTTGCATATATCACATCCGGTTGCATACGTATTTGCTTTTTTTGCTTTGAGCTTAGTATGTCATTTTGTGCAGAGTACAGCCAATTCATTTCTTCTGCTTGATATGTTATAACATGAAAGAATCTATCTCACCAGATTTGTTACATTTTCTAGGTTTATGACAAAATGGAGATGGTGGGCTCCTGATGGCGAAGTAATTGTGATGAAGTGTGGATGTCCCTGTTGAGACAAAGCATCAGGATTGGCGGCAATTAACATGCTCCTGACTTTATGTTTGCTCCTTTGCATATCCAGAATTAGCAGTGCCAGGCGGTGTAGGTACACCTATGTTTCTTTAAGTCAACTTATTACATTGGTGTTAAAATTTACATGTACGAATTCATGTTAAGCTCTGCATTTTTATTCTCTTGCCAAGTCTCCTGCCATTACTATTGATTTTCGCTATAACAGTTGAAGTCATTATGAATCTGGTTTTTGTATTCTTTTCAAACTTGCAATGTTAACAGTGTTTATATATTTCTTATGCATCTCTAATGCTATTAATGAACATATTTCTTATGCATTCTTTTTGAAACTTGCAATGTTAACAGTGTTAACATATTTCATATGCATCTCTAATGTTACCAATGGATGTAAGGACTGATATGTTGCTCCCACCTACATCACTGTTTTTTGCAAGCACCGTTTCTTTCTGTTGCAATATTAATTTGGATCTTTCAATTGTGAAGTGCCATCTTCTGCACTTTACTCTATAGGCACAATGGTACTAATTTGTGTTCAATCTCAGTATGAAATTTATCTGAATTCTGTATAGCTTGCATAGTGCCTGGGTTCATTAGCGCATTCTATTATTATTTGTGTAGATCTTCCATATTATCATTAGCAAGATGAAGCCTGTCAAGTATTGGCCACTACTATCTGCATTAGCTTCGCCTCAGAAAATACCCTTTTCACTGGGAAGGAGAAAGCATTAATTCTTAGTAATGGTCAGCTATAAGCTACCGTAGATGTTCTTTGATTAATAAAGACAATGGCCTACTTATCGATGTTTGCAGCGCTTCGTTCCCAATTGTCTGTTATCTCATTATTTTTATGAGCAGCTAACATTGGTTGCAATACTTAATCTTGCCGATATGAACTACTTGGCTATAGTTATAGAACTTAGGTACTTATGCTTTGTACTGAACTTGATGCAATCGCGTTCAAATTAGTTGTCCTGAGCAAGCACTATGCATTGCTTTTGGTACATTTTTGCCTGTATGCTTTGGAGTAAAATTGTAGGTCAATTATCTTGGGAACAATACCTTGCTTTTGGTATATCCTTTATCTCTATGCTCTATGCTAAACTCAGTTATCCAGGGCAGTAGCTGCATTACTTTCATTATAACTTTAATGTTTGTTGTCTGTACAAAACTCATTTAGCTCGACCAATTACTGTAATAGTGTAATATCCTTTGGATGTACTCCCTCTGTCTCAAAATAAGTGTCTTAACTTTAGTACAATTTTTTGTACTAAAGTTAAGACACTTATTATGAGACGGAGGGAGCATATAATTCCTTTGCTGTATTGGAGCTTAGACGTTGGGTCACTGTGCTGAGCCAGGCACCGGTGCGCCAAGGCGCACTGGATATGAACCACGATGGCCCATGGTCTGCCCTTGATGCGTCTTGCCACTTCTTCAAAGCTTTGCTTTGCACTCAAAAAGAAAAATCTACCCTGGCTGCTCCTACAGCGCTACAATTGTGGTGTTGTTGCTTAACAGCCAAGCCACCAAGTTGTATAATTTCTATCCTCTTAAGTATATAATTGATATGTACTGCGTCTAGAAAATATGTATAATTCTATTTTTTAATTAGAATGTATTACATAATTCTATCATTTGCTAAGATTGGGAGATTTAAATTAAAATGTCTAGCAATATTTCATGTTTAATATGGAATTGTTAGAGTAAATCGATATTGATACATCGACAATGACTTTGAATCTATGAGTATCAGACGAAAGGTAATATACAAAATTTATTTTGTCACGACAATTGGATTTGGACACACTTAAGTGTTTACTAGTAACACTGTCTATATTATTTTAATGATTGTGCGCCCTGGTTCTAGTTTCGTCATGGGCCTCCATAATCTTAGGACCGGCCATGTCCTCCTCACTTCTTCCGCGCGCGCAGCCAGCTAGATCGCTCGATCGATCGCCAACGGAAGGAAGGAATGATGGATCCTTGGAGAGCAACTAGTTGGCGAGCTCTTCTTCAGGAGCCTCCCAACGATCACTTGGGTGTGGGCTGAGAGCGCGTCACTTGGCGCGCTCTCAGCCGCCGCCACATGTTGCACTCCCTTCGTATTTCGTTTTTTATTTTTACACACGCGTTTTCGGCTTTTGAAACGCTTTTTTCTGTTTTTTCAATTTTTTTGTTTTCCACCATCTTCCTTTGCTTTTGGGTCAAAAAAATTTAAAAAAAATCATGAAAACAGTTCTTTTTCTTCCGTAGGAGGCACGATTTTGCTTCCGCAAGAGACACGACCGTGCCTTTTGGAAATGGAGAAAAAAAACGCATTTTCTGTTTTTTTCCTTCCGCTATAGGTATGGTTTTGCTTCCGCTAGAGGCACGGTTATGCTTTCGCGAGAGACATGCCCGTGCCTCTCGGTCTCGGACAGAAAAACAAAACACATTTTCTGTTTTTCTTCTTCCGCCAGATGTACAGTTTTGCTTCCGCAAGAGGCACGGTTGTGCTTTCGCGAGAAGTACGTATGTGCCTCCTGGAAACGGAAAAGAAAACATTTTTCCCTTCCGTTAGAGGCACGGTTTTGCTTCCGTGAGAGGCATGGAACTCATCCCATCCTCTTTTTAGATCACAAAGGAAGGAAGGAAAAAAAGCTCGATACGGCACGCTGGTCATGCATGCGTCCGTCGCAGCAAAAATACTTTATACATGCATGCATGCTATCTGGTTGGCTGGTGTCAGGGGCAGGCCCAAGATTTTAAGAGTGTATTCAGAATTCTAAAGGCGGTTTTTTGAAAGCCTAAACCCAATTTTTGGTCTATATAACTGATTATGGTATTAGTCTATACAAATTGGACAATACATAAAGGTATAGCATAGTATAACAGATTCACACCAACATCTAAGATATATAGAGATATATTTTTCTTTTCGTAAAAACGGTTACATTTTACGTGATAACTTTTCAACTAGAAATATTTCGGTACGGAGGGAGTACATGCACACCCACAACACAACAACATGCATGCAGGTATGGTGTCTCGGCTCTGGCATGAGCGCGTTGGGTTAACCTTCTACAACAATGCGATCAATGCACCATGTCCTTGCTCCTCGCAGCCTTGGAGGAGTCTCACTGTGAATGGGCGCTTTCAGTGCGCCACACGACAACCTCTTCCAAGGGAAAGGGCAAGGCATCGGCCGCGGACGGTGGCCATCCAACCTGAGCTTGGGGAGACATCGGCCGCGGACGGTGGCCATCCAACCTGAGCTTGGGGAGACATCGACCATCACGGCTTCTGTGCCAGCGGAGGTGGTTTTGACGGCGGGCGAGATGAAGTGAAGACGATGGAACATGACGAAGGCACGATCGCGTCTTGCGCCCATGACCTCGTTTCGGAGGACCGCCTCCTTCCGGCATGGTGTCGGCCGTCCCTCCTCTCCTCCTAACCTATATATACTTGAGGTATTTGCCCTTTTCTATACACAGTTTTTGGAGCCTCCGCTAGTTCATCTAGTTCTAGTTCTAGTTGGTCCTAGTTACCGATTAGAGCTAGGCCTAATCCTCATTATTAGAAGCCCGGTGTGGTTCTAATTCTCCGACAATAATTATCATCAACGGTTCGAGGGACTCCAAGTATAATCTACACAGACTCGCCTACTTCTGTTGCAACTCCGGAGTCGGTAAGGATCGTTGATCCAGACCCTATATGCATCTTTATATTGTTCCTGGGTGATCGCTGGGAGATTTTTTTTTCTATTACGTGTACCAACACCAGGCTGGTGTCATCATGTGACAACCCTATGCCCACCCAGCATGACGCAAACAAAGGGGCGCCAAAGTCGACTACATTCCACGGCGATGAAAAGCGGAGCATGCATCCAAAAATACGCTAAACGACCAGGACCAGCAACATCCAGAGCCGAATTGGAAAGCTCCTGCTGATTTGAATAATACCAACCGGTGGAACCGCCCCACAAGGCAACCCGACACCCATCGGCATGACACACACAAGTAGGGTGGGCGTTCAATTTATATGGTTAATGAGGTTCAGTTTATTCGGGTTTGTTGAATTTCGGTTTATGTAGAATGACAACAAAAATAATGACAAAAAAATTGGCACCAAACCTTATGAACAAAAAGTTATCAGTTTAGTTTGTTCGGTTGACCGGAAAAATGAAATACGTCTGCATCATCATCAGGTGAAGCAATGTATCATGTAGCGATTTGGTATAGTTTTTACAGACATAGCCATAATCATCTCAAAAAATATATAGTTGGGAATTACTCCCTCTGTCCCATAATATAAGAGCGTTTTTACACTAAGCACTCATATTATGGGACAGAGGGAGTAGTATTTGCGTCCAACCAAGATACTATAATCAATGCACTAGACCGATAGGCTTGTGCTTGCATGAATCTATGTACAATTACCAAAGCAACACGCTAGATAGCTAGCGACTTAAACTACTCGGCTAGCTTGTTTTGCTTGCGCCCGAGAGAGACGAGGGTGTCAGACTCACAATTCCGTTAGGTGGCTTCTTGCAATCTGGAGGTTCATGCGTCGGAAGGTGCTTTCCACCGGAAGCCTTAGGTGTCCTGAAATATCCCGCAGTTGTTGCACCCCTTTCCCTGGACGAGGGGTTAGGGTTCATCTCGGCGTAGGTCTCCGATTGCCGTACGAAGACATAGACATGCCTCTCAGTCGTCTTCTTTTCGATCTGAACATCAACATGCCCACCATGGGCTCTGCAGCCTGACGGCGAGGATGCGGACACAGCCGTAACAAGGTGTAAGACAATAGGTTTGGGGGAACCGGATCAACCCTCTACGGATGGCCTATCTCATATATATAATGAAGGGGTACAACATTACATCATAGGTACATATACGTATGCAACTATAGAAGCTATACAATCTAACACCCTCCCTCAATCTTACCCACTTCCTAAAGAATCTAGAAGGGTAAGATTGCGTCGACAAGTCTCGAACTGTGGAAGAGGTAATGGCTTGGTGAAGATGTCTGCAAGTTGATCCTTGGAAGAGATGAACTTGATCTGTAGTTGCTTCTGAGAAACCCGTTCCTGTACAAAATGATAGTCCACTTCGATGTGTTCCGTTCGGGCATGGAATACCAGATTAGCAGATAGGTATGTAGCACCGATGTTATCACACCAAAGAATAGGAGACTGTGATTGAGATATACCCAATTCCTGAAGCAAAGACTGTGCCCAGATAATTTCTGCAGTTGCATTAGCCACAGCCTTATACTCAGCTTCAGTACTGCTACGCGAAACAGTAGCCTGTTTCCGAGCACTCCAGGCGATCAAGGTAGAACCAAAGAACACAGCATAGCCCCACGTGGATCGCCTGTCATCCGGACTGCCAGCCCAATCCGCATCAGAATACGCCGAAATGACCCCAGAGGGGTTCGGTCGAATGTGCAAACCATAGGACAACGTGAAGCGAATGTAGCGCAAGATGCGCTTCACCGCAGACCAATGAGTGTCACGAGGTGCCTGAAGATACTGACATACTCTGTTGACAGCAAAGGATATATCTGGACGTGTGATCGTCAAATACTGCAACCCACCAACAATACTCCTGTACTGTGTCGCATCAGCAAAAGACAGGAGATCACCATCAGCAGTAGTAATCCTGTCAGTAGCAAACATTGGTGTAGTAGTCGGTTTGCACTTAAGCATCCCGGACCGCTGCAACAAATCCAAAGAGTACTTCTTCTGTGTCATAACAAGACCATTGGGAACAGAAGAAACTTCCACACCGAGGAAGTAGTGAAGCTGTCCAAAATCTTTGACCGCAAAATCAGCACCAAGAGACCGAACAAGAGCAGCAGCGGCCGACTGAGAGGAACTGACGAGGATAATATAATCCACATAAACCAGCAGATACATGGTAACTTCAGGCCTTTGTAGAAGAAATAAAGAAGAGTCAGCAGCTGATGATGCAAAACCATGAGCACGAAGGGCTGTCGCAAGACGAGCATGCCAAGCACGAGGAGCTTGCTTCAGACCATAGAGTGCGTTGGTGAGCCGACACAGATAATCAGGACGATCAGGATCAGAGAACCCGGGAGGCTGCCGCATATATACCTCCTCTTCCAGAACACCATCGAGAAAAGCATTCTGCACATCAAGTTGACGAAGAGACCAACCCCGAGTAACTGCAAGAGAGAGAAGAAGCCTGATAGTAGTAGGTTTAACCACTGGACTGAAGGTGTCTTCATAATCAAGACCATAACGCTGCCGAAAACCTCTAGCAACCAGTCGCGCCTTGTAGCGCTCGATAGAACCATCAGAATGCTTCTTCACTTTGAAAACCCATTTAGAATCAGTAACATTAACACGAGGTGGTGGCAGAACAAGGGTCCATGTCTGATTACGAAGAAGAGCATGATACTCCTGCTCCATGGCCTCTCGCCAATGAGGTATACTCAGAGCAGCTTGATACATACGAGGCTCAGAGGTAGAATCCGCACGAGCAGCAGCTAGACATGCAGCCAACCAAGCAACAGTACCATCAGTGCGGTGTTTGGGCTGAAAAACACCACTGCAACTCCGTGTGTGTGGTCGTTGAGGAACCATAGGAGCCACAGGAGCTGGAGAGGACTCAGGTGATGAATACGGCGATGGCGATGACGACTCGGCCAGCGATGGAGAGGCCTCAGAGAGCACCGGTGAGAGCACACTGGAGGCAGGTGTGCTCGGCCCAGGCGAGGACAGCCCCGGCAAAACCGACGAGGCAGGCCGAGGCGGTGAGGCCGGCTCAGGGGCCAGAGGCACCGAGGCCGGTGGAGCCGAGTGAAGCGGCGAGGCCGGCTTAGAGGCCAAGGGCATCGAGCCGATCGGCCCAGCTAGCGACTCAGGTAGCCCAGAGGCCAGTGGCGCCGGTCCAGAAGCCGGGGGCGCCGAAGCACATGGCGCGGTGCCTGCACCATGGTTAGGCAACAAAATAGGAGAGTATGCAATATCATCAAATTGGTCAGATGCAACAGAGGATGAATGCAAAGATGGTGGTTCAGCAGTGGACACAGGGAGCTTGGCAAAGGGAAAAACATGCTCATCAAACACGACATCCCGAGATATATAGACACGATTTGTGGGAACATGAAGACATTTATATCCTTTATGGAGAGAGCTATAGCCAAGAAAGACACACTTCTTGGAACGAAACTCAAGCTTGCGCTTGTTATAAGGGCGAAGATGTGGCCAGCAAGCACACCCAAAAACCTTAAAAAATGTATAATCAGGTTGTTCATTAAGGAGAACCTTAATGGGAGTCTTCATGTTCAAAACACGAGTGGGACTACGATTTATGAGAAAACATGCAGTGGTGAGAGCATCACTCCAGAAGCAAAACGGAACCGATGCATGGGCCAAAAGATTAAGACCAGTTTCAACAATGTGACGATGCTTACGTTCCACAGAACCATTCTGTTGATGTGTATGTGGACATGCTAAACGGTGAGCGATCCCAAGCGACTGAAAGAAGGAGTTGAGGTTGCGATATTCACCCCCTTCCCCCAGTCCGACTGAACATGAACAATTTTGTGCTTGAGAAGGCGTTCAACATGTTTCTGAAACTGAACAACAATCTCAAACACATCAGATTTGCGTTTAATAAGATAAAGCCAGGTAAAACGACTATAAGCATCAACGAAACTGATATAATAATTGTGACCACTGACAAAAGTCTGAGTTGGACCCCATACATCTGAAAACACATGTTCTAAAGGATGTTTCACCTCACGACTAGACTCCGAAAAAGGAAGTTGATGACTCTTCCCCTGCTGACAAGCATCACACACTGCTACATCTTTATTTCTAGACATGCTAGGAAGCTCATGACGACGCAAAACATGACGAACGATAGGTGTGGCCGGGTGACCAAGACGAGCATGCCACTGTGACGGAGATACCCGAACTCCACTGAAAACGCGAGCGACACCAGGATGCTCCAGACGATAGAGGCCCTGGCACAGCCGCCCGCTAAGAAGAATGTCCCTTGTGCCCCGATCCTTAATAAAAAGATCAAAACGATGAAATTCACAAAGCACATTATTATCACGTGTAAGTTTAGGAATAGAAAGGAGATTACGTGTCACAGAGGGAACTCTAAGCACATTACGAAGTTGAAGACTCCTATTTGCATGCCTAGTGAGAAGAGATGTTTGACCAATATGAGATATAGGCATACCTACTCCATTGGCGGTGTGGATCTTGTCGGAGCCGTGGTAGGGTTCGCGAGTATGGAGCTTGCCCATCTCACTCGTCAGATGCTCTGTGGCCCCAGAGTCCATGTACCAGTGGGGATCAACAGAGTAGGACTGAGTGTGCCCTTGCTGTTTTGTGGACACCGACCGATCTGCCATGGCCACCTGACGGCAAAGTTGTGCGTGTCCTTGCCATCATTGCCGAGACCCAGAAAACTCTTCTGAAAACGTTTGTGACACTTAGAGGACCAGTGCCCTTCAATGCCACAGAGCTGACACACACGCTTACCGCCAGCCCCGGGTAATGTCGCGGTAGCAGGGGGGCCGAGGCAGGCAGCGATAGTAGCCCCGAAGGGGTCCGAGAAGATGAAGAAGGGCGGCCACCCTTGGTGGCAGCGTTGGCCGAGAGGGAGCCCCCACTGACCTTGGAGCGGCGCGACTCAACCCGTTGTTCCGTGAGAAGGAGACTGGAAAAGACCTCATGCGCCATCATGGGGTTTGAGTTACCCCACTCGTTGATGATCTCAACCAAGGCGTCATACTCCTCATCGAGACCATTGACAATGAACGAGTTGAACTCGGAGTCGGTGAGGGGCTGTCCGATGGAGGCCAACGTGTCGGCAAGGCCCTTGACTTTGTTGTAGAATTCAGTGGCCGTGGAGTCCAGCTTTTGACACTCACCAAGCTGGCGATGAAGCGTGGAGACACGAGCATGCGACTGTGCCGCAAACGAGCGCTCGAGAATGTTCCATGCATCATGAGACGTCTTGGCGAAGACAACAAGTCCAGCAACAGCCGGAGTGAGCGACCCCTGGATGGAGGAGAGGTTCGCCTGGCCCTGCCCTATCCAAACACGGTGCGCCGGATTGTAGACCGGGCCGTGCACGCTATCCACCAGCGCAGGGGGACAGGGGAGAGACCCGTCGACATAGCCCAGGAGATAATGACTCCCAAGGAGCGGAAGGACCTGTGCACGCCAGAAGATGTAGTTGTCTGATGATAGCTTGATGGTGATGAGATTACCAAAGTGGAAAGGCAGTGGCGGCAGAGAGCCCGCGGGGTAGGCTGCCGGAGGCGTATATGCCGTAGAGGCAGAGACCGCGGGTGCAGTCGTGGGAGCAGACGGTGGGATGGCCGCGGGAACAGGCGTTGAAGTGGCCGGGCCCGATGCGGCAAGGCCAGCCATCAGGGCCGATGGGGGCGCCACCAGCGCGAGGGGCTGGCCACCACTGGATGGAGCGGTCGGGGCCGCGGCGATGGAAACGGGCGACAAGGCACCCGCTGTGGCAGCAGCGGTGTGAGCCACAAGCTCATGATGATCAGGCGATGAGGAGAAAAGGGGCCCGCTGCTCCTCGTCCCGATCGAAGACGTCGAGGCCGCTGAAAGGTCGAGGGGTCGGGAGAGTAGAGCCGCAAGGGAGGCCGGCAGGAAGCTAGCCGTGGAAGAGCCGGAGGCAGCGGGGCCCGACATGGCGGCGGCGGCGCGATCTCAAGGAAGGCGGCGGCGTGGCGCGAACGACAGGGACAGCGGCGACGGGTTCTAGGGTTTTGGCGGAAGCGTGTTGACCTAGTCTGATACCATGTACGACAATAGGTTTGGGGGAACCGGCTCAACCCTCTAGGGATGGCCTATTTCATATATATAATGAAGGGGTACAACATTACATCATACGTATATATACGTATACAACTACAGAAGCTATACAATCTAACACAAGGCCATAGTGCGCACGGGGTTAACACATGGCAGCAGCACTGGCGGGTGCGAGGCCCAACCCCAGTAGTTGTGGTGGTAGCGGAGTCGCCCCTGAGTCATCCATCAGATCTTCCTTCGGTTTTTTCTCTCACGCATTTGGTACGGCGAGCCAAAATTGGTTTCCATCCAAAAAAATAAAACTAAAACATATTCGTTTTTCTACCCCGCCATTGCTTCTATCTCGAATTGTCATGGAAAATGTAAATCTTTGTAGAAGATAATTCAAACTCCAATCCAGTTGATATGCAACTCATAGAAATGTAGTTTTCTTCCATATGTTACCAAACATATGTTGCAATACAATCATATCAATTCTTTTTTTGAGACTTTATTCTTGTGTTATGTCTCTCAAACGATTATAATCTACCTCGCCCTCCTCATGTTCAAATCCTTGGTCCGCCCCTGAAGTAGATAGTTAGCGACTTAAGTTAATCGGCTAGCTTGTTTTGCTTGCGCTGGAGAGAGACGAGGGTGTCAGACTGACAATTGCTTACTTCGGTGTATAAGATTTTTCTGAACTAAAAACTGAACACCAAATGGTGTCTATTTTTTAAACTGAACCGAATAACCAAAAACCGTTTTAGCCCATACTTCGGTTAAAACGGTTTGATTTTTGGTTTTCGGTTTGAAAGTGATCACCCCTACACGGAATAGGGAAACAGAAGTGGATCTTAAATAATGGATAGTCTATAATAATTGGAAGAATCTTAAAATTTGCCTGGAGTCTTAGCGGAAGGAAACGAGAATAGAAGTTGTAGTTTCTATTAATAATCTGTGGTACGATGAAGGAAGAAAAGGAATATAATTTTTTGATGATCAATGATCTTAGCGCAAAGAATAAAAAGATGTGGACTGTCCATAATAGTTGAGACCATGTTAAAATCTGCTTGGCATCTTAGCGGAGGGAAATGAGAATTTAAATAGTAGCTGCTATTAATAATCCGTGGTACGATGAAGAAAAACATAAAAAAGAAAAATGGATGATCAACGATCTTAGCACAAGGAATAAAAAATGATGATCAACGACCTTAGCGGCATTGAATAAAAGAGAAGAGAGAAAAAAAGACTTACTTCACTGGTTAGCTAGACCAATGAACGCTTTTTTTCCTCGGCAGACCTGATAGGCCAAGCTTAGCTAGGATAAGCTGGCTCATTTCTGCGTCGTGGGAGTCGCCTCAGCAAACTCGATCGACCAGCGACCAACTAGCATGGCTGGTCCGCGAATGCCTCCTAAGCCGATACAGAGCTCAGTAACGGGCTAATTAAGCTGGCCAGATTGCTTGCACGGGAGCGATGTGGGACTACACAACGTCGAGCCGAGCGTGTGGCTGGCGCGGTTCTCGTTCCCGGTCGGACAGCCTCCCATACTTATCCAATGACAATGCATCGCATAGTACTGCTGCTAGTCTGCCGTCCGATCTGGACGAGATATTCGGTTACACTCGAAACTGTCGTGCCCGTACTGCTTGACCGCTCGAAACTGTTGTCTCGGCTAAGCTCATGCAGAGAGGGTAGGTTGGTTTTCTGTTAAAATAAGAGCATGCATGTGGTCGGATGTGGCGCGCTCATGCATGCAGCTACCTAGTGGGATGGGATGGTGCGCCATGCACGTACCCGTTTCTTTTCCTTTCTTTTCTCCCGGACGTGGACGACGCTATCTATGTGATGAGGCAATCCCGGGATGGCGCGGCCGCTGGGAGTTTGAAGATATCCTGTTCAAGTACGGCGAGTCCGTCGAGGATTTTACGCTGCGGCTCACCTACGTGGTAGCTGACCTAGTGTTAAAGTATACCTTTTGTTCATATCACATGTAATAGGAAACTAGCACAATATCCCACCCAATATTGTAGTCTCATTCGGCTGAGGATTTGCTTTGGTTTACCTTGATTACCAAGGCATGTACTCCACACTGTGTGGCGTACAAAACACAAAACACTTGTTTTCTTGGTATCAGGCAACTCGATCTGGCCTCCTCTAACCCCATCGCTGCTCACCACCGATCCAATCTCGCCTCCGGCTCATGTCGACCATCCCAGGCACCGCATCGGCTACCAGCCCCAGCCTCTCCTCCACCTTGCTCTCACCCATGAACTCCACCTCTGGCACCCTCGTTACCGCTGCTATGCCCGCCTCCGCCTCTCCGGCAGTGCATGTCACTAGTGTGCGCACTCATGTGCCCGTCACGCTCGACCTCCATGCCTCGAACTTCACCAAGTGGCGGATGCTCGTCCGCGTCCTCCTCGGCAGGTACGACTTGCTCCCTTACGTCAACGTCGTCACTTCCGCGGCAGACCACACGCCGGACTGGAGGCGCGATCACTACGTCGTTCGGTCCTGGCTCTATGGGTCCATCTCCGACAAAATCCTGGACATAATCATGGCGGAGGATCAGACCGCCCAGGAAGCATGGATGCGCATCACCATGTTTCTGGACAATCAGATGACTCGGGTTGTTTACCTTGAGGCAGAGTTCCGAGGTCTCGTCCAAGGTGACCTCTCCATCACAGCCTACTATCATCGCCTCAAGGCCCTTTCGGATGCTCTCAGCGACGTCGGCACTCCCGTCTCCGACCAAACTCTTGTCCTCAACTGCCTTCGTGGACTCCATCCGCGCTTCTCCGACATCACGACGATCGTCACCATGCAGAATCCCCTTCCGTCGTTCAACCAGACGGTTAACCGGAAAGGGTTACGTCGATGCAAATTTTGACACTGATCCAGATGACTCTAAGTCTCAATCTGGATCCATTTTGAAAGTGGGAGCAATTAGCTGGAGTAGCTCCGTGCAGAGCATTGTTGACATACAAATTTGCAAAATACATACGGATCTGAATGCGGCAGACCCGTAGACTAAACTTCTCTCACAAGCAAAAAATTATCACACCTTAGTACTCTTTGGGTGTTAATCACATACCGATGTGAACTAGATTATTGACTCTAGTAAACCCTTTGGGTGTTGGTCACATGACGATGTGAACTATGGGTGTTAATCACATGGTGATGTGAATAATTGATGTTAAATCACATGGCGATGTGAACTAGATTATTGACTCTAGTGCAAGTGGGGGACTGAAGGAAATATGCCCTAGAGGCAATAATAAAGTTATTATTTATTTCTTTATTTCATGATAAATGTTTATTATTCATGCTAGAATTGTATTAACCGGAAACGTTATACATCTGTGAATACATAGACAAACATAGTGTCACTAGTATGCCTCTACTTGACTAGCTCGTTAATGAAAGATGGTTAAGTTTCCTAACCATAGACATGAGTTGTCATTTGATTAACGGGATCACATCATTAGGAGAATGATGTGATTGACTTGACCCATTCCGTTAGCTTAGCACTTGATCGTTTAGTATGTTGCTATTGCTTTCTTCATGACTTATACATGTTCCTATGACTATGAGATTATGCAACTCCCGAATACCAGAGGAACACTTTGTGTGCTACCAAACGGCACAACGTAACTGGGTGATTATAAAGGTGCTGTACAAGTGTCTCCGATGGTACATGTTGAGTTGGCATAGATCAAGATTAGGATTTGTCACTCCGATTGTCGGAGAGGTATCTCCGGGCCCTCTCGGTAATGCACATCACTATAAGCCTTGCAAGCATTACAACTAATGAGTTAGTTGCGGAATATTGCATTAAGGAACGAGTAAAGAGACTTTCCAGTAACGAGATTGAACTAGGTATTGGGATACAGACGATCGAATCTCGGGCAAGTAACACACCGATGACAAAGAGAATAATGTATAGTGTTATGCGGTTTGACCGATAAAGATCTTCGTAGAATATGTAGGAACCAATATGAGCATCCAGGTTCCGCTATTGGTTATTGACCGGAGACATGTCTCAGTCATGTCTACATAGTTCTCGAACCCGTAGGGTCCGCACGCTTAAAGTTTTGTGACGATCAGTTTTATGAGTTTATATGTTTTGATGTACCGAAGGTAGTTCGGAGTCCCGGATATGATCCCGGACATGACGAGGAGTCTCGAAATGGTCGAGACATAAAGATTGATGTATTGGAAGCCTACATTTGGACATCGGAAGAGTTCCGGGTAAAATCGGGATTTTACCGGAGTACCTGAGGGGTTACCAGAACCCCCCGGGGGCTAATGGGTCTTGTTGGGCCATAAGGAAAAGAGAGAGGGGCCGGCCTAGGGCAGGCAGCACGCCCCCTCCCTCTGGTCTGAATTGGACTAGGAGAGGGGGGCGCGCCCCCCTTCCCTTCTCTTTCTTCCCCTTCCTTTTCCCCTCCTAGTAGGAGTAGGAAAGGGAGGAATCCTACTCCTACTAGGAGGAGGATTCCTCCTCCTGGCGCACCAACAAGGGCCGTCCGGCCTCCCCCTTGCTCCTTTATATACAGGGGCAGGGGGGCACCTCTAGAGACACAAGTTCATCACAAAGATCTCTCCCAGCCGTGTGCGGTGCCCCCTCCACCATAATCCACCTCGATCATACTATAGCGGTGTTTAGGCGAAGCCCTGCTGCGGTAGCTTCTTCCACATCGTCACCACGCCGTCGTGCTGACGAAACTCTTCCCCGAGCTCTACTGGATCGTGAGTTCGCGGGACGTCACCGAGGTGAACGTGTGCTGAGCGCGGAGGTGTCGTACATTCGGTACTGAGGATCGGTGGATCATGAAGACGTACGACTACATCAACCGCGTTGTCATAACGCTTCCGCTTAACGGTCTACGAGGGTACATGGACGACACTCTCCCCTCTCGTTGCTATGCATCACCATGATCCTGCGTGTGCGTAGTTTTTTTTTTGAAATTACTACGTTCCCCAACAACATTATGGTATGACGGAAGCAAAGAAGATGCACAAAACTGCAATCATCGAAACATGTACGGAAGCTCAACCACATGACTATTTTCTCTATGCATGATTTTATTATATTAGTTGGAGACTGGGCCTTTATATTTTCATGAGAAAATTTTGGAACAATATTAAAAGATTTTAAAACTGGTATGTGATGTGTGCATCTATTCCTTTTCTCTTTAAAAAGGTATACCTTTTTTTGTTGTTCATTCTGTGAGGCTCTTTCATCTTATATCTATAGTAAACTTAATTACTGTAGAGACATGTAGGAGTTGATGTCAAGTGAATGAACAATTAGAAGTTTTATTTTCAATGTTTGAAGGCATTAGATATCAAGGTTAGAGGTGATTAAATAATTTGATTATTTTTTTTAGATAGGGAACATTTTAGTATAAGCGCCATTTCATTTTCTATTTTTAAGTATTAAATTTTGACAAAGATAATATTTGAATATTAAACATATATGGTCATTGGACAAGATGGAACTGTTTGAATAGAAATTTGGGAATTCTCCATTACTTTACTCCCAGTAAATGAAATTTAGTCTCAAAACTTCATCACATTGTAATTTACTAAACTAGCCCGTGCGAATGCACGGGTTGACGACTAGTACTAAACTAATTTTCGACTCCCAAGAAATTTCCATGTTAATCTGAAAATTAGAGCTGTTTATCTGGTTCGGCCGAGTTATTACGGTGTAGATTAGCCCAAAAGTCACCACCACAATTTACGTTACTCACGTCGTGAAAAAAAATATCAAAGCTGCATGTAACAAATACCAAACCTGGCATATCTAAAAACATGTCCATATTAATATATATATTTCACAAAAAAAATCATGACGATATCTCTATCCCACGTGAATTTCAATAGAAGACATTACGTGGCCTTTCCCTCTCTTAGCTAAGATTGAATCCTATATTGTTCTAGAAAAAGTGAACAAATTGTAATGATCAAGATTTCAGAAAGAGTCCCACCTTAATACGTTCAAGAAAAAAACAAAATCTCACGTAAAAAAACTTAGGTAGCTCCCTGTCGCTCAATATCACGTGGTCATCTTATCTCCCCCTCCGTACACAATCTCACCCTCATGCCCTCCCACCGGTCGCCTCTGACCTACGGAACTCGCCGCCACCGTCCTCTCGCGTTCATCCTTCCGCTGCCATGATTCTTCGTCTTGCATTGCTGCGGCCGCAAGCCAACACGACTGGCTTCCCTGCTCTCCTTGACCCGTCTTCTCTCTCTTCTTGGATCATCTCGAGCCGATGTTGCAATCATGGCTTTCCCCAGTCGCTGCTACATCTCCAACCCTTGGTGTGGCGTCCCTGCGATCTCTACATGTCCCTTCAGTCTAGATTGCGGCCGTTTCCTCTTGAAAGGTTCATGCAATCCGATTCAGTAGTCACAGTTTCTTCTCTCCGCTGGATCACCATGTATGGTTTGCCCCAAGCTCTTACTCCATTGCAGCGCTACCTGTCTTTAGGGCCTCTTTTGCATGGCGATGCAACATCAAGGGCGACTATGGTGCACACCAAGCTATTCCACAAAAACGTGGCCAAGGATGAATCTATGACTTATGGTGACAGGTGAGAATCGATGTTTAATGAGGTGTAAGTTTGTATTTAATGTTAGATATGGAAATTAATATTCCGTGTTTTAGCAAATCGGCACTCTCTCTATACTGGATACGCAACAGAATAATGTCTATGATTTGATATATTTTCTTATCATTGTTTCACTACGCATAGTGGTATAGATCTCATTGCTTTTTTCTGCCACCTCAAATATGTCACACAAAGTGATATCCTTGAAGAAAACTTTATCACTCCATCGATATCTAGAATTCGTTATCGCCTGACTTTTTAATTTAGCTGTCTAAATAATCTTCCCGTTTTTTCTTTCTTCTTTTGGTATTCAAGCTAACTATTTGATTGCTGATGCGTGTTTCTTTTCTAAGAGCAATCGAGGTGGATTTTGACTGTATTTCAGAAAATACCTGTAACACAGAATTGCAATCTCAGAATGAGAATGATTGTGTGTTATGTTGTTTTTCTTAAATATTTTTTATACGCTCTCTTCATTTTACTTTAGATTTACAAATGTTGGTCTGGTACATAATGCATGAGTTTAGTCTAAACATTTCATTGTTATAATCATATTTTTTATTTCTTGGTATTGATCACACCACGTCATTGGTGAGAGCCTGCTTAATTAATCAATATTGACGTGCTCTCATATTTGTCCGGTCTGTTCAAATACTTTCACTGGATTACAGACATGGCCTTCTTTGTCTTCATGGAGCTAGCAGAAATCTGTTTCTGATCAATGAAAGACAATGCAAACATTTACTGTAAGTTTCTATGAGTGTAGATGCTATTTTTTACTATCTTCAGACCCGCCTTCAACAAGTGACAATTTGGGTAATATTTAGCTTTAAGAACTCTGGCACACAGAGAATCTGGATTTGAAATCAGTCTCCAAGATTGTTTCGCCAACATAGCTAAATTAAAAGAGTGCAGATCACGAAAGCCCATACCTCCATCTTTCTTTGGGATGCACATTTTCCACCATGCCATCCAATGCATACGTTTTTGGTCCTCTGTATTTCCCCACCAGAATTCAGACATTGCATCAGTCATTTCTTTGCATAATTTGTTTGGTACGTTAAAGACAGACATAGCAAAAACTGGAATGGATTGTATAACCGCCTTCAGTAAAATTTCCTTTCCTCCCATAGACAATTTTTTATTCTTTCCAGCTTTTCAGCCGCACTATAATTCTCTCTAAGAGCTCAATAATACTGTCACTCCACACGCACCATAACCAGCAGCCCTAAATATTTATCTGATAGAGCTTCAGACATAATATTCAATTCTGTGCATATGTCGTCCTTAGTCTCCACACTCACATTGGGACTAATGTAAATGTTGCATTTCGCTTCACTAACTAGTTGGCCAGAACTTGCACAATATTGATCTAGAACCTGTCTCAGTGAGGTTGCATTATTCATATCTGCTTTCATAAGGATAAGGCAGTCATCAGCAAAAAAAAGTGTGAAACTGATGGTGCATTTCTGCAAACCGTGACACCTTCAATGCCAGGAACCTCCTCTCTATGAGCCATAAGACTAGAAAGCCCTTCTGCACAAATCAAAAACATATATGGAGATAGGGGGTCTCACTGTTGGAGTCCCCTTCCAGGAATAAAATAATCCGTTTCTTGATTATTGAATCTAACCTTCTATTTAACTGACCGGACACATGCCATCAACAGATTTACAAACTCTACATGAAAGCCCAAGCGTGTCATCATTCTCCTCAAAATATTCCATTCCACCCTATCATAGGCCTTGTGCATATCCAGTTTAACCGTGCAATAGCCACACTTGCCTTTCTTCTTATTTTTTATTGTATGAATGCTCTCATAAGCCAACAAAATGTTATCTGTAATGAGTCGACCCGGTAAAAAGACACTCTATATCGGAGAGATGATATCATCTAGAATAGATTTTATCTGAAGAGCTATCATTTTGGAGATTACCTTATATAAGACGTTACACAGGCTAATGGGCCTGTACTGTGTAATGAGCTCCGGAGATTCTACCTTCAGTATAAGAACAATTGCCGTGCCATTCCACCCCTCCGCAATTACCTTCTGATTTATTTCTTCAAGAACAAACTCCGGCCACAATCTCTTACAACGCACGCGGGAGGGGTTTTATGTTGGAACCTCCAGTCCCTCGCCTCGCTCCGCCTGGCTCTCGCTGTCGCCGTCGCGCAATCTCATGGGAGAAGAAAGGGAAGAAGGAAGAAGAACACGATGACACGGGGGGTTTTCCCGGCGCCCGAACGCCAACTCCACGAGCTCGTACTCGTAAAACCCCCCGCCCCGTTACAACGATCAGCCACCGCGGCTTTATACCCGGAGCCAGCGACTGGGCACGCACCCATGCACCCTCCCCCTCGCGCCCGCGATCCGCTCGCCACGCTCGTGCCCACGACGCGCTCCGACGCGCACGGGTCACGACGGGCCACCAGCTGATCGCACGCGACCACCCCGCGCAGCTCGCCAACGGTCTGCGGTCACCCGCACACACACTGCGCCCGTCCGCACGGACATGCCCGTGCTGGACCTACGCGCACGCACGCACTACTCCCCACGGTTCCGACGCGTCCAACTCGCCCGGCGCGTGCCCATACACGCGCCCGGCTCGTTCGACGCCTCGCCGTGGCTTATTGCCTAACATTCGCGCCCTAAGCCGCGGCTCAGAGCAGCCCGGAGTCCTCGACGTCGGCGTCCGCCATCAGTGCATGCCCCGCGGCCGGCTCCTTCCGCAGCAGGGGGCACTCCCTCTTGAAATGACCTCTGACGCCGCACTTGTAGCACTTCCCGCGACGATTGTCCCCGCCGCCTGATGCCGTGCTCGCCGTGCCGTCGTCGTCCTCCTCTTCACGTGCACCGCCCCGGCGCCGTTCCCGCGCCCGCCACTGTGCTGCGGTGAGCATGAGCTGCTCACCGTCCGCCCGCTTGGCGCGTGCCTGACCACGCCGACGCAGCCGCTCATCGTACGCCTTTAGGCGCCCGAGCGCGTCGTCGAAGAGCAGCGTCTCCTGGTCGCAGAACTGCTCCATCCCCGCCACCGCTGCGTACAGGCGATCGGGAACGCAGTCCAGCAGCTTTTTCACCAGGGTTGCGTCCTCGAGTGTCTCTCCGAGCCCTGCAAAACGCGCCACCATGGCCCCGAGCTTGCCGGCGAAGTCGTCCAGCGTGTCGCCGCTCGCCATGCGCAGAAGCTCGAACTCCCCGCGCAGCGTGCCGAGCCGCGCCGAGCGCACGCGATCCGCGCCCACGAACCTGGCCTTCAAGCTCACCCACACCTCTGCAGCCGTCTTCTTTGACGCCACCTGCAGCAACAAGTTCTCCGCGAGCGCGCCCAACAGGTATGCCCGCGCAGGTTTGTCCTTCTTCGCGATCACCACCGCCGCCTCATCCTCTGGCACGACCACCGCCTCCCAGAGCCCGGCCGCGTCGAGATTGGACTCGACCTTGATCACCCACGCGGTGTAATTCTCGAGATTGGCGACCGAACGTGGCTCTGATACCAATTGTTGGAACCTCCAGTCCCTCGCCTCGCTCCGCCTGGCTCTCCATGTCGTCGTCACGCAATCTCACCGGAGAAGAAAGGGAAGAAGGAAGAAGAACACGATGGCACGGTGGTTTTTCCCGGCGCCCGAACGCCAACTCCACGAGCTCGTACTCGTAAAACCCCCCGCCCCGTTACAACGATCAGCCGCCGCGGCTTTATACCCGGAGCCAGCGACTGGGCACGCACCCACGCTCCCTCCCCCTCGCGCCCGCGATCCGCTCGCCACGATCGTGCCCACGACGCGCTCCGACGCGCACGGGTCACGATGGGCCACCAGCTGATCGCACGCGACCACCCCGCGCAGCTCGCCAACGGCCTGCGGTCACCCGCACACACACTGCGCCCATCCGCACGGACATGCCCGTGCTGGACCTACGCGCACGCGCGCACTACTCGCCACGGTCCCGACGCGTCCAACTCGCCCGGCGCGCGCCCGTACACGCGCCCGGCTCGTTCGACACCTCGCCGTGGCTTATTGCCTAACATTTTATACCCGGGCCACGCCAGGGCACACACCCCACGTCCCTACCCACTCGAGCGTTTGATCCGGCCTACTCTGGCCGCGCCCACGACGCGCGTGCACACGCCCCGGTCGCGGTGAGCCTGCAACAAATCAACTCGTCCAGCCCTTCACGTTCGCCCTAGTCCTGCGCATCGGGTGCACTCGCACACACATACCCGCGCACACACTCACGCAAACACACATGACATACACTAGTCGGACAATGCCCATACAGAGACACGTGCCCGCCACGGTGCTCGCCACGTCCGGCGCGGCACACACTACTCGCCGTGCTATCGTGGCTTATTTCCTGTCAGTCCCTAAGCCACATCTACCGGAGGGCCGGCTCGTCGACGTCGATGTCGGCGAGGAGAGCCTTCTCCGCCTCCTCCGCCTTCTTCGGCTCCGTGCAGTCCCGCCAGAAATGCCCGCGTTGGCTGTAGATGTAGCATCGTTCGTGTCGCTTCCCTCCGCCGCACGACGCTGTGCTGCTGCCAGTGTCTTCATAGTCGAAGCCGCCGCCGTGCCGCCTACTCAACTGCTCGCCCGCCCGCTCACCACCGGCCTACGCATGTCGCCGCGACCTCTCATCAAAAGCTTTCAGCCGACCCAGTACCTCCTAGAATAGCAACGTGTTGACATCGCAAAACTGCTCCAGTCTGGCGACAACGATTACAGGTGGTCAGGGACCGAGTTCAGGAGCTTCTTCACTGTCGACGGATCATCCAGCGTCCACCCTAGCCCCGCGTAGTGTGCCACCATGCTACCGATCTTCCCGGGAACGCGTCCGACGTCTCTTCGTCCGCCATGCACACTCGCTCGAACTCGCCGCGAAGAGTGCCCAGCTGCACCGCCCTGACCCGATCCACGCCGACGAACCGTGTCTTAAGGCTAATCCACAGCTCCGCTGCCGTCTTCTTTGACGAAACTTGCAGCAAGATGTCCTCGGTGAGCGCCCCGAGCAGGTAAACCCTTCCCGTCTTGCTCTTCTTTGCATCGACCGCCGTGGCGTCCGCCAGAGCCACCGCATCCCATAGGCCCTGCACGTGGAGGTTCGCCTCCACCTTGATCTCCTTTTACGATCCCATAGGCCCTGGAGCCATCTTAAAATTTGCCTAGAGTCTTAGCGGAAGGAAATGAGAATATAAGTTGTAGTTTCTATTAATAGTTTGTTGTACGATGAAGGAAAAAAAGAATATACTTTTTATGATCAACGATCTCAGGGCAAAGAATAAAAAGATGTGGACTGTCCATAATAGTTGAGACCATCTAAAAATTTTCTTGGCATCTTAGAGGAAGGGAATGCAAATTTAAAATGGTTCGGTTTCGGTTTTCAGTTTTTGGGTTGAAAGTACCCACCCCTACACGCAAGAGGGAAATGAAACTGGATCTTAGATAATCATTGGTAGTTGCTATTAATAATCCGTGGTACGATGAAGGAAAACCGAATTTCTTTTTTATGATCAACGATCTTAGCGTAAGGAATAAAAGAATATGGATTGTACGTAATAGTTGAGACCGTCTTAAATGTTGCCTACCGTCTTAGCGGAAGGGAATGAGAATTTAAATAGTAGCTGCTATTAATGATACGTGGTACAATGAAGGAAAAAGAAAAGAAAAGAAAAATTGATGATCAACAATCTTAGCACAAGGAATAAAAATAATATATGATCAACTATCTTAGCGGCATGGAATAAAAGAGAAGAGAAAAAAAAGACTTACTTCACTGGTTAGCTAGGCCGCCAGTGAATGCTTTTTTCCTCGGCAGACCTGATAGGCCAAGCTTAGCTAGGATAAGCTTGGCTCATTTCTGCGTCGTGGGAGTCGCCTCAGCAAACTCGATCGACCAGCGACCAACTAGCATGGCTGGTCCGCGAATGCTTCCTAAGCCGATACAGCGATCAGTGCAAGGCTATTTAAACAGGCCAGATTGCTTGCACGGGAGCGGTGTGGGACTACACCATCGAGCCGAGCCGTGTGGCTGGCCGCGTTGCTCGTTCCAGCCGTGGTGTGGTCGGCATCAACCAACTTGGACAGCCTTCCATACTTATCCAACGTCTGCCGTCCGATCTGGGCCAGATATTCAGGTACACTGTCGTCGTCCGGAGGGCCGCTCGAAACTGTAGTCTCGGCCAAGCTAATGCAGAGATTGTAGTTTGGTTTTCAGTTAAAATAAGAGCATGCATGCATGCGGTCGGATGGGACGCGCTCATGCATGCAGCGTGCTAGTGGGATGGTGCGCCATGCACGTACCCGTTTCTTTTCCTTTGTTTTCTTCCGGACGTGGACGACGCCATGTGAGCTAGCTTTTGAGCTTTGTAATCACATAGGAAAAGGAATGAGAAAACAGAAAACGCTGCCAGCACAAATATCCCTCGCTTGTTCTTGTCCATCTCTCTGTCTCTCTCTCTGATCTAGCTAGTTTAACAACGACAATTGGCATTAGAGCTACCTGATGTTTGATCCACTCTTGGTGGCCGGCGGTGTTTGATCCGTGACGCACAATGCTAGATAGCATTTCAGAGAAGAACAAGGCCGGGACAAAGGGAGGCACCAAGTCACCACCGAAATCGCCGCCCATGACGCGTCTGACCGCCGATGGGAGAGGCGCACCAACTACATGGAGTGGTCGCTTTTCATGTAGATCAAGCTGCAAGCGGCTGGGCTCTGGCACGTGCGCGATGGTACCGAGGACGAGCGCGAGGACCGGCAAGCCCTCTCCGTCATCCTCACCGGCATGCCGCCTGAGATGATGCGAGTACTGGCGGCCATGGACACTCCCAAGGTCGCTTGGGAGATGATCGAGACTCTCCGGATGGGAGCGCGTGTGCAAGGCCAAGGCGCAAGTGCGCCACCGGGAATTTGAAGGTCTCTAGGGAGATGATCAGGGACGGCGAGTCTATCGAGGTTTTCGTGTTGCGTCTCACCTGCGTGGTAGCTGACCTGGAGTTCTATGGCAATCCAGTGACGGAACACAAAGCCGTCCAGAAGTTCCTCCAGGTCGTGCCGCGCATGTACCCTCGAGTCCCGCTACGACCTCAATGATGCCTCTTAGTCTGCCGGTCGCCTTCGTCTCACTGCAGAGGAATGGGCAGCGCCCCAGCAACATTTCTGGGGCGGCTCTTCCTCGGGCGGTGGCGGAAAAGGCAACTCGCCAAACAAGCCAAAACCGGGCCCTTTGATCCCCGCCCTGATCGCGGGCGCTCAACCCACTATGGGTGACAGGCCACTGTCACCTGCACTATATAAAGAGGTGGGGGTCGATGGCTCACATCACGAGGTTCGTCGCACAGCTGTACGCCCCACCTAATCCCCTACCGATCTAGGGTTAGTGCAGTGCTGATGGGAAGCGCCGCCACCACTTCGCCCACTACTCTCTGCCATCACCGGTCACCGTCACCATGGTCGGCACCGGTGGCTCCTCGAGCCATAAGCAGAAGGTAAGAAATATCGGAATATATAGCCTAACCGATCTAGAGGATTCAACACTAGCAACCTCATGCTCGTGGATGGGTACTTGCTGCGGGGCGCTGTTGACTAATATACCTCCTCCTCCAAGACCGTCCTAATAGAAACATAGAGATAGAAAAAATGGAAGGAGCAACATTTTAGGCTTCGCCCCATTGGCTGGTCGACCTGGAAAACATGTCAAACGTCGTCTTACTCGACGCATGACACATGCATCGATCTAGATTCTTCAGCTCGTCCTCTCAGAGTCGGCTCTTCGTCTTATCCAGAGCGGTCCTTGGAACAATCGCAGTACGCCACCGATCTTCCGCCTTCGATCTCTAGGTCCTCACTTCCTTCTTCTCCTTCTCTTTCGTCGACTCCCCCAAAAAAAATTCCACAAACCCTAATCCATGGCCAGGATGGCAAGCTGCAGTTGAGATGATCAATAATTCATGTCGCTCTCTAATCCCATAAGCACTAGTGCAGAACCGGGCAATAGCATCGGTTCGTAAGACCCTTTAGTGCCGGTTCGGTAACCGGCACTA
>NC_057812.1:737046524-737048850 GCF_018294505.1 Triticum aestivum
AACCGGTGCTAAAGGGCAACCACGTGGCACGAGCCAGCTCCGTGGGCGCGTAGGACATTAGTACCGGTTGGTAACACCAACCGGTACTAAATGTTTGGGTGTGTTTTGGTTTTATTTTTTAGTTTTACTTTAATTTTGTGTTTTCCATTTAATTTAGTGATTGTTTTACATTATAATGAGTTGTTAAATCATTAGGTGAATGTACCGCATATTAGTTTGACTGGATGCATGTGGATCCTAGCTAAGTCATCACGTATATGTCATATCCATATTATATATACTTGATCACCTAATTAAGTGATCGAGCTAATATGGATATGGTATATACTTGATCACTTAGCTAGAATCCATCCAGTTGAAACTAATATGCAGTTTCTTTCATAAATGATATAATTGCTCATCATCATCATAATCATATTAATATAAAAACTCTTGCATCGTATATATCACCACCAACAACAGTTTTCATAGCTAGCTAAAAATCATCATATAATAGTCGTCTCATTACCACTACTTAATCATCATATAGTCATTACCGCTATCTAATCAGCACCAACACTAGCTTAAAGAAGAAACATTCACTTGTACCAGAAACAAAGATATCATGAGTTCAACATGGTAATGATATTATAAGCGTTCATAACACCACAAAAGCAAATCACTCTTTGAGATTAAGTTCAGGACGAAGAACACGGACATGAGAGGACAAGTACTATAAAAGCATGAATTAGCTAATTAATCACTCCTGCTGCTCTCTCTCAGGTAAAATAGCATAGAACATGTATAGCTTTGCTGATTCATCATATTGGAGCATGCAGATGAACCTGTCTCCTAATCGTGGGTTGCGCTTCTGATTGCTGCCCCCTAGTACTTCTGTGTGATCGTTCACAATTTTGCTCCAGTCTTTTACTATTAAGCATTCCTTGCTATTAGAAATCCTGAATGCAGTAAAGTGCATTGTAGGATATCTTGATCGTAAGCTAACAATATTCATGGTACCTTTAGTCTCGATTCAATAAGGCACAACATTCATCGGGAGTCCCTGTTGAAGAACATCGTATAGTAACATACTTAGCAATGAAGTTTAACTTAAAAAAATAATGTATGCAAAAGATGCACTGAGGAGAAATAATAGAAATCTTACCACTTTCCTAAATATATGTGACCGTAATTCAGTACGAACACTATTGGTCGCACGTTTTGAGTACTAACATTTCTAAGTGCAGGAAATTTTTTGTCTTGATAGCATCAAGGTCCTCAAACCATGAAACCTAATGACTTGTTTCCTCGCAGTTTAGTTCAGCCCTCGGACAGTGGCCGGTCCTGTCTACCAAGCGCCGGACATGTTTGCTTGATTGGAAGTAAGCTGTCAATATAAATTGAGATCTATTAATTATTCAACTGGTTCAAATAACCTCACATCGAAGACATAAATATGGTTGAGAAACTTACATAATGGTAGAACTGGAGGCGTCTACACATCGACCCAGATGTCTCTATTACCTTCAATATCATCTTCCGGACGAATATCAAAGGTGATAACCATATCAGGCTCAAATGCATAAGCCTTGCATAGTGCTTGCCGAGTTTTGCATTCAAAATAGGTGTATGTGTCTGCATTGTATAATTTGACATTGAAGGTATAACCATGCTTGGTCTTCAAGTAAACTCTTTTTACCTCCATAGTTTCGTTAGGACTGAAACCTATATTATCCAAGACAAAAATTCTTGCATGGCAGGTGATACGCTAGTAGAATAGTGAAAAATTAAAATTAAAAGTTGAAGCAAATGAAGCATAAGTCATACTTAATTACGAAAAAAGACTTGTCGTTGTGACTTACTGTATCCACTTCGAAGTTCTCATCCGGCTGCTGAAGCATCTATCATCAACTATGCTTCCAGTTTGTACAGTTTGTCCAGTTTCTACACGAAGTGCGTCCAGTTTTTGCCGTGACCCTCTCTATACTCTTTCGCACATGCTATGCGGGTGAAATGATGATTCCAAGCCAAGTTTCAACATTTTCAGAGTTCATTTTGTAGTGATTTTCAATTTCACGGTCATTTAGCTCTCTAACAATTAGGTAAATGATTGAAAAACAACAAATGATGTCAGAACATGTTGGAAATTGATGACGTCGCTTTGAATGCTGCATACTGAACACAAAAGAAGTCCGGAGTTCAAATAAGTTTTAAAAACATTGAAGTGCCCGTGTAACAGATGAGTTCTCGTTCGAAACCCTGATACTCCGAAAGGGTTTGTCCAGTTTATACACGAAGTGCATCCAGTTTTTGTCGTGACCCTCTCTACTCTTTCGCACATGCTATG
>NC_057812.1:737048860-737116019 GCF_018294505.1 Triticum aestivum
TTCACAATTTTGCTCCAGTCTTTTACTATTAAGCATTCCTTGCTATTAGAAATCCTGAATGCAGTAAAGTGCATTGTAGGATATCTTGATCGTAAGCTAACAATATTCATGGTACCTTTAGTCTCGATTCAATAAGGCACAACATTCATCGGGAGTCCCTGTTGAAGAACATCGTATAGTAACATACTTAGCAATGAAGTTTAACTTAAAAAAATAATGTATGCAAAAGATGCACTGAGGAGAAATAATAGAAATCTTACCACTTTCCTAAATATATGTGACCGTAGTTCAGTACGAACACTATTGGTCGCACGTTTTGAGTACTAACATTTCTAAGTGCAGGAAATTTTTTGTCTTGATAGCATCAAGGTCCTCAAACCATGAAACCTAATGACTTGTTTCCTCGCAGTTTAGTTCAGCCCTCGGACAGTGGCCGGTCCTGTCTACCAAGCGCCGGACATGTTTGCTTGATTGGAAGTAAGCTGTCAATATAAATTGAGATCTATTAATTATTCAACTGGTTCAAATAATCTCATATCGAAGACATAAATATGGTTGAGAAACTTACATAATGGTAGAACTGGAGGCGTCTACACATCGACCCAGATGTCTCTATTACCTTCAATATCATCTTCCGGACGAATATCAAAGGTGATAACCATATCAGGCTCAAATGCATAAGCCTTGCATAGTGCTTGCCAAGTTTTGCATTCAAAATAGGTGTATGTGTCTGCATTGTATAATTTGACATTGAAGGTATAACCATGCTTGGTCTTCAAGTAAACTCTTTTTACCTCCATAGTTTCGTTAGGACTGAAACCTATATTATCCAAGACAAAAATTCTTGCATGGCAGGTGATACGCTAGTAGAATAGTGAAAAATGAAAATTAAAAGTTGAAGCAAATGAAGCATAAGTCATGCTTAATTACGAAAAAAGACTTGTCGTTGTGACTTACTGTATCCACTTCGATGTTCTCATCCGGCTGCTGAAGCATCTATCATCAACTATGCTTCCAGTTTGTACAGTTTGTCCAGTTTCTACACGAAGTGCGTCCAGTTTTTGCCGTGACCCTCTCTACTCTTTCGCACATGCTATGCGGGTGAAATGATGATTCCATGCCAAGTTTCAACATTTTCAGAGTTCATTTTGTAGTGATTTTCAATTTCACGGTCATTTAGCTCTCTAACAATTAGGTAAATGATTGAAAAACAACAAATGATGTCAGAACATGTTGGAAATTGATGACGTCGCTTTGAATGCTGCATACTGAACACAAAAGAAGTCCGGAGTTCAAATAAGTTTTAAAAACATTGAAGTGCCCGTGTAACAGATGAGTTCTCGTCCGAAACCCTGATACTCCGAAAGGGTTTGTCCAGTTTATACAAGAAGTGCATCCAGTTTTTGTCGTGACCCTCTCTACTCTTTCGCACATGCTATGCGGGTGAAATGATGATACCATGCCAAGTTTCAACATTTTCAGAGTTCATTTTGTAGTGATTTTCAATTTCACGGTCATTTAGCTCTCTAAACAATTAGGTAAATGACCGAAAAACAACAAATGATGTCAGAACATGTTGGAAATTGATGACGTCGCTTTGAATGCTGCATACTGAACACAAAAGAAGTCCGGAGTTCAAATAAGTTATTAAAAATAAAAAAGAGGTGCAATGCTGGTTAATTTGCTTCAAGCCTTTTGGGATAGTGTAGACTGCACTGCACATAGCTCAGTGCAATCTATGCTATTCCGAAAGGCTTGAAGCTAATCAACGTGCAGGTGAGCATTGCGCCTCTTCGTCATTGTCTCTGCACTCACGGCTTATAAACCGCTCATACTGCCTTTCTCTTGGGGAGCTGGGACTAAAAATCAGCTTACTAAGAAACTCTAGTACCGGTTCATGCCATGAACCGGTACTAAAGGTCGTCGTGGGGGCCCCAGCCTGACCACAGCCGCACTGGCCTCATTAGTAACGGTTCGTGGCATGAACCGGTACTAAAGGTGGCCCACGAACCGGTACTAATGATGCCCGCCCGCCTAGCCATTGGAACCAGCACTAATGGTCACATTAGTGCCGGCTCAAATTCAAACCGGCACTGATGTGCTTCACATTTGACCCTTTTTCTACTAGTGAAGATACATAGTGGGAGAAACTGGATGTCCTCAGAGTGTAGCGCTTCCTGGCCATTGGATCTTTTCTCGGGACACGATGCTCCTTGCCCGGCGGCGGCCCGTCCTTCACCAGCTTCTCCGCATCCATCTTGCCCGAGTGCACTTTAGCACGGGCAAGCGCCCTACGGGCACCTTCGATGCAGACGGAGCGCTTGATTACTTCAAGCCGTGGACAGGCATCCACCAGCCGCCTCACCAGCCCGAAGAAGCTCCCAGGCAGAGCCTCTCCAGGCCAAAGCCGAGCTATGAGGCCCTTTATGGCCTGTTCGGCCACCTTGTGGAGCTCGACCATTTGCTTCAGCTGGTCGCTCAAAGGCACCAGGTGTCTGGCCTTAGCATACTGAGACCAGAACACCTTCTCCGTCGAGCTCCCCTCCTCGGCTCGGTAGTAGGCGGCGGCATCAGACGCACTGCGGGGCAAATCTGCGAATGCTCCTGGAGAGCTCCGGACTCGGGTAAGTAACAAGTAATTCGCTTTCACGTGCTTGCACGGTCCTTGATGCGCCGCGTCCTCCACCAGTCCTCCTTCTCTAGTGTCGCCTAGAGGGATGCAGCCACTACTTGCGTTGATGCTGCCCCTGCGAGCTCGCGCATGTGTTCTGCCCTGTAGGCATCACCATCAAATGCAGAAGGTCCATGTCGGGCCCAAACTCAAGGACCACCATTTCGGTGCCCCGTGGTTTAGCGACTGCCGTCACTCCAGACCGCCCCCGGCCCTGGCCTAGGGTTTGGTGGGCGAGCTCAATGCCGTCTTCCAGTGGTGGACGAGGAGATCCGGCACGAACCACGCACAGAGAGGAGCTCACCCTCTACTGCCTCTGCATGCCCCCATGTATAGCAGATCCTCATCCCTGCCTTTTCTAATTTCACCAACTCAATTTGGGTTCATAAAGAACATAGTTCATTTTCCTAACTAATGTCAGAACCATGGTGTAAATGCCAACATCTAGTTGGGATACTGGTGCATCAACCAAACATTGGTGTCTCCATAAACAGGGATTGCCTCTTTATATGTTGCTTTTGAGAAGATGTATTTTCTTTTCCTTTTAGTCTGGTGAAATAATTGTGTTGACGTCTAGATAGTCCATGCTGGTCCATTCCAATTTACCATTTTCGTAAAGTCAGATGGATTTTTCATGGTAGTGCCCAGTGGTGGTTGTTTTGTGTCACATTTCCAGATACACATGTAGTGGTGTTCTTACTGTATATGTGATAATGCCAAGGAATTTAGCTAATTAGCAATGTTTATATCTTGTAGTTTCTTAATTTCTGTATTTGAAGATGGCCTCAGTTGGTCGGAACGCAAATGTCAAGATACGCTGATCAGTTTTTGAGATGTTCCATCATGAATAAAGATGGCAACTTTTGGGGGCAAGGTTGTTTTAAAGTCAGATGATTGCTATGTCGTGCAAGAGGGTGTTGAGCTGATAGGTAATTGCAGGAGTTGATGACATGTACGTATAGTCCAGCACCGTTACTCAAGGTAACTTATTTATCTTTGTAACCGAGTACATCAACTGAATTTTTCCTATGCCGAGCTAGCTTCAATCGTTCCGGTTTGATTATGTCGTTTATCAGTAGTTGTAATAGTTCTTGGTGTGGTCAGTGCCATCTAAGAGCATCTCCAGCCGTTGGCCCCCCACGCGACGATTTTAAGCGCCCCTGGGGGCGAGCCGGCGCTAAAATCGGCGCGGGGGCGAGCGGGTTCCCAGCCGCTCGCCACAGGGTCGCCCCCCAGACGCGGGTTTCTACATTGAAAAAACCAAATCCGGCAAAGTTTGGATAAAATTCGGCAAACTTGACATAAATATTGGACATGTTCGGCGTTACATAAGTTATTTAAAAAAAACAACTACGGGGCAAAGAAGTCGCTGAGCGCGGCGAAGTCTCCTACGTCACTGTCGTCCTCGTCGTCGTCAGTCTTCTCTTTCTTGATGGCGCGGCCGCCCTTGCTGGACCCCTGCCCGTTATCTCCATGGCGGACCGGTGGCAGCGGCACGTCGTCGTCGCTGTCGTCGAGGACGACCACGCCTCCCTCGTCCCGACCCCGACGCCGAGCTTCAAAGGCCTCGAAGGCGAGGCGCTGACGCTGCAGCTCCGTCTGCGCCGAATCGTCGCGTGCCCACTTCAGGTCCGCCGCTTCGTCGAGCTCCTCCTCCTGGAAGCCGCCGGCAAGTCCGGGCTCCGTCTTCACGACAGGGAGCCCCGGCTCAGTCTTGATGGCGGCGAGCCCCGGCTCCGTCTTTGGCTTGACGTAGCGTGGAGGAGCCAAGGAGGGGGCGCGCCTGTCACCCTCGTTGGGCTCGGCCTTGACGCGGAACAGCACCGGCGAGCCGGAAGAGTGGGAGGAGGAGCGGGAGGACGAGGAGGAAGAGGATGAGGAGTTGAACCTCCTGGGCGCCCATGGCCCGGCGCTCCGGCGGGGGGCGGGGCGCCCACGCCCGCGGCAGCAGGGTATGCGAGCGGCTGGTCGTTGCCGCCCTCAAGGTACGCCAGTACCTCATCGAGTGTGCGGCCGGGGACGCCCCACCAGACGCGGCGGCCGTCACTGTTCTTGAGGCCGCCCAGCACCGGCGCCCCGTTGGTGGATGCCAACCGCTGCGCCTGCCGGCGCTGGAAGTAGTCCGCCCACGCCGCGCGGTTGTCGGCGCCGTACTTGGGGAGGGCGCGCTGCTCATCCGTCAGGGATGAACGCATGCGGACGACCTCGGCAATGAAGATGCCGGGGTGCGCGTCGTCGTCGGGCAACATAGGGATGGGGACGCCTCCGTTGCTGAGCTACCACCCCGTCGGCTCGACGCGCATGTCCGGCGGCGCCGGGATGTTGGCCTCGAACAGCAGCCACGCCACCCACTCCTGGAGTGAGCGGCGGCCGAAGCCGTTGGCCGCTGCGGCGTCGTCGGAGAAGCGTGTTGGAATTTTGCTACTAGGCCTTTGGCCCAAAACCCAACTAAAATTCTGAAATTCTCTAGGCCCATTCATGCACACATGTGAGTGGAGTGAGTGAGGCTAAAGTTTAGTCCCACCCCGGAAGTTGAGAGAGAGTTGCACCTCTTTATAAGGTGAGTTCTTCTACCACTTGTATGAGCATGAGAAGAGGAGACCTACACGCGCGCTCCTCCTCCTCCTCCCTCGCCTCGCCACGCGTGACGCGACGCGCCGCGGGTTGCGGGATTGAGCCGAGCCAAGGACAGAGCTATGCACGTTGTCTATATTTTTGCTGCTCGGGAAAAATTAATGAGTCATTAATTAATAAATAACGGACGCGTTAATTACTGAACCGTTTCCGATTCTTTTGGATCGTGACGACTCGGACGTCAGGTTTACTCCCACGACCTACCCGGCCCGCACTATATAGTCAGGTTGACGTCTACCCTAGCCGCCATCGCTTCGTATGGTTTCTCACCACCGTTCCAGATCATTGCGCCGCCAAGCATGTCTTCTCCATCCCTCCTTTCGGCGTGCACCGGGAGAAGAGACAGTAGGCCTCCGGAACCCCGCCTCTCGTGATCCTGTACGGGAGAGGGGCGATCAGTTTTTTGGGGAGCGCACTCGCACGACTGCTGGCAGCGAAGACTTCGCGAACGACGACTTCTTCCCCGACCTCACCAACCTCATCCTCGATGACATGGGCGACAACATCAACGCCGGCGGTGCTGCTCCCGCTGCACCGTATGTGATTATATCCTTCTTGTTCGAGATCGTGGTAGAATTCATGTTTCTAGTATGTGCCCTAGATGTGATATGTTCATCTGCTATGCTAGTTCGCATGATTAGTGTAATCTCTGCTACTGTAGTCATGATTTATCTTCTAATTATTCGGATTAAATCTTGTAGTAACTTGCTCATATTTCAAACAATCCAAAAACATGATTATAGGCAATTTACTCCGAGTGGTTTTGCTGCCTATCCGAAGCCGCCTACCTTTAAGGGGGCGTGTTGGTGTCAAAACCGGCGGATCTCGGGTAGGGGGTCCCGAACTGTGCGTCTAAGGCGGATGGTAACAGGAGGAAGGGGACACAATGTTTTACCCAGGATTCGGGCCCTTTTGATGGAGGTAAAACCCTACGCACTGCTTGATTTATTCTTGATGATATGAGTATTACAAGAGTTGATATACCACGAGATCAGAGAGGCTAAACCCTAGAAGCTAGCCTATGGTATGATTGTCTGTTGTCCTACGGACTAAAACCCTCCGGTTTATATAGACACCGGAGGGTGATAGGGTTACACAAGGTCGGTTACAAAGGAGGAGATATCCATATCCGTACTGCCTAGCTTGCCTTCCACGCCAAGTAGAGTCCTATCCGGACACGGGACGCAGTCTTCGATCTTGTATCTTCATAGTCCAACAGTCCGGCCAAAGGATATAGTCCGGCTCTCCGGAGACCCCCTAATCCAGGACTCCCTCAGGGCGCAATATAAGAGGTGGCGCATGAGAGCAGTCTACTGGTTTCAGACCATGGGCTGCTATGACGCCACCAAGGGCAAGCCTAGTAGAAAAGGGGGCTTTGCTCCAGGCCGGGTAACCCCATTAGTCCCGGTTCAGTCCAGAACCGGGACCAATGGGGGGCATTGGTCCCGGTTCGTGAGCCCAGGGGGCCGGCCGGGCCACGTGGGCCACTGGTCCCAGTTCATCTGTACCTTTTGGTCCCGGTTGGTGGGATGAACCGGGACCAATGGGCCTCGCTCCTGGCCCACAACCATTGGTCCCGGTTCGTGCCTCAAACTGGGACTAAAGATTAGACCTTTAGTCCCGGTTTGAGGCACGAACCGGGACTAATGGGGATGAGACCTTTAGTCCCGGTTCGTGCCACAAACCGGTACTAAAGGTTTATATAGACACCGGAGGGTGTGAGGGTTACACAAGGTCGGTTACAAAGGAGGAGATATCCATATCCGTACTACCTAGCTTGCCTTCCACGCCAAGTAGAGTCCTACCCGAACACGGGACGCAGTCTTCGATCTTGTATCTTCATAGTCCAACAGTCCGGCCAAAGGATATAGTCCGGCTGTCCGGAGACCTCCTAATCCAGGACTCCCTCAGGGCGTAATATAAGAGGTGGCGCACGAGAGCAGTCTACTGGTTTCAGACCATGGGCTGCTATGACGCCACCAAGGGCAAGCCTAGTAGAAAAGGGGGCTTTGGTCCAGGCCGGGTAACCCCATTAGTCCCGGTTCGGTCCAGAACCGGGACCAATGGGGGCATTGGTCCCGGTTCGTGAGCCCAGGGGGCCGGCCTGGGCCACGTGGGCCATTGGTCCCGGTTCATCTGGACCTTTTGGTCCCGGTTGGTGGGATGAACCGGGACCAATGGGCCTCGCTCCTGGCCCACAACCATTGGTCCTGGTTCATGCCTCAAACCGGGACTAAAGATTAGACCTTTAGTCCCGGTTTGAGGCATGAACCGGGACTAATGGGGATGAGACCTTTAGTCCCGGTTCGTGCCACAAACTGGTACTAAAGGTCCCATTTTCAAACTCAACCCCCCATGTGGATCGCCTTTTCAGTTTTAAAAAAAATAAAAGAAAATGATGGAAATTTCGAAAAAATAAAAGAAAATAAGTTTCCCATGTGATATGTGGTCTTGTTCTTGGGAAAATTTGCAAATGTGAATTTTGACTTTATTTGCAAAATCTCTCTAAAATTTGTAAAAATAGGCATAACTTTTGCATACTAACTCGGATGATAAAGTTTTTTATATGAAAAATCATCTACTCGAAAAGTTACATCCGAATTTAATCGGGGGTACCCCGTTAAACATTTTCAAAATTCTAAAAAACCTAATTGAAAAAATTTACGGGGCTTTTAAGATCTAGAGTGAAAAAAATCGAAAAAATATCAAACAGTGGGCAAACTGTGGTCAAACAATGGTCAAACTAATTATTCTAGAATATTAGTGTTACTAAATAATTATTGCAGTTATTTCAATTTTGGTCAAATCTGGTCAAACTGTGGTCAAACAATGGTCAAACTAATTATTCAAGAAATATTAGTGTTACTAAATAATTATTGTTTTTTAAAACAATAGTTTCAAAATAGAACTATGAAATGGGTCACTTCATGCTCAAGCAAAATTCCTGAAGGTTAATAGGATTGACATCTTAGTATTGTCAGGAAAACAACAAGTGCAGACTTGGAGCGAGGGAGAATAGAACCCGGAAGTTAAGCGTGCTCAGGCTGGGGGACTGGGAGGATGGGTGACCGTTCGGGAAGTTAGATGATTTGGAATGATGAGGGGTGATTAGAGGATAAATTGAGAAGTGATGAGGGGTGGTGATTACAGACTAGAGGTTAAAATAATTCAGAAATTTGAAAATAAAAAAAATAAAAAAAATAAAAAAAAATCAGAAAAAAAAATCATAAAATTTCCTTTAGTCCCGTTTGGTGTTACCAACCGGGACTAAAGGTGGAGCTCCACGTGGCTGCGCCCTTATGAACCGGGACTGAAGGCCCTTTTTCTACTACTGGAGGGCGATCTTAATCCATTACAGCTAGAAGTTTCGAGAAGATCGATACCCTCTTTAAAGGCGCTCTTCTGACTGTTCTTGATGACTCCGTTGTGGATTCGTATATGTCGTTTGACAACGGCAAGGACATGTGGGCTGCGCTCGAGGCCAAGTTTGGTGTCTCGGACGCCAGCAACGAGTTGTACGTCATGGAGCAATTCTATGACTACAAGATGACTGATGAGCGCCCTGTTGTACAGCAGGCTCATGAGATACAGTCGCTCGCAAAAGAACTTGAGTACTTCAAGTGTGTGTTGCCAGACAAATTTGTTGCCAGAGGCATCATTGCCAAGCTTCCACCTTCGTGGAACAATTTTGCTACTTCCGTGAAACACAAGAGACAGGAGTTTTCCATTGCGGATCTCATTGGTACTCTTGATGTTGTAGAGAAGGCGAGAGCAAAGGACACACGTGCTCGAGTTGCTGAGGGAGGTTCTAGTGCCCACATGGTACAGAAGAAGAACTCCCAGCCCAACAAGTTCAAAAACAATAAGAACAAAACTCAAGGCAAAGGCAAGTTTGATACAAAGAACAAGCCATCACATTCTACCAACTTCAAGAAGAATTCTCATAAGAAGGGGAAGGGACTTTGCCATGTCTGCGGTGATCCTAATCACTGGGCTTCGAAGTGTCCTAACCGCTTTGAGGAGCGCGAACATGAGAAGAGCGGCAAGTCCGCTAATGTTGTCATCGGTGATATTGATATGAAGGAATCAGGGTACGGTATTTTTTCTACCATCCTTTCAGTATTTCAATCCCCTGATTGGTTAATTGACACCGGTGCCAATGTACATGTTTGTGCTGACGCCTCCATGTTTTCTTCTTACCAGGCAACAGGGCCTTCATCCGTGCTGATGGTGAACGGGTCACATGTCATCGTTCGAGGTGTTGGTACGGTCGATCTGAAGTTTACTTCGGGGAAGACTGTGCGTCTGAAGAATGTTCATCATGTGTCATCCATAAATAAAAATCTCGTTAGCAGTGCCCATTTATGTCGAGATGGTTTTAAGATGGTTTTCGAATCCAATAAAGTTGTAATTTCTAAGTATGGACAATTTGTTGGAAAAGGCTATGAGAGCGGAGGCTTGTTTCGCCTGTCTTTGTTAGATATTTGCACGAAAGTTATTAATAATGTTTGCCACAACAATGAGTCTGATATTTGCACGAAAGTTATTAATAATGTTTGCCACGCGGCGGGATTGGGCCGAGCCGAGGACAGAGCTATGCACGTTGTCTATATTTTTGCTGCTCGGGAAAAATTAATGAGTCATTAATTAGTAATTAACGGACGCGTTAATTACTGAACCGTTTCCGATTCTTTTGGATCGTGATGACTTGGACGTGGGGTTTACTCCCACGACCTACCGTGCCCGCACTATATAGTCAGGCAGACGTCTTCCCTAGCCGCCGCCGCTTCGTATGGTTTCTCACCACTGTTCCAGATCATTGCGCCGCCAAGCAAGTCTTCTCCATCCCTCCTTTCAGCGTGCACCGGGAGAAGGGACAGCAGACCTTCGGAATTTTTTGTACTAAAGTTAAGACACTTATTATGAGACGGAAGGAGTATATAATTCCTTTGCTGTATTGGAGCTTAGACGTTGGGTCACTCTGCTGAGCCAGGCACCGGTGCGCGCACTGGATATGAACCACGATGGCCCATGGTCTGCCCTTGATGCGTCTTGTCTCTTCTTCAAAACTTTGCTTTGCACTCAAAAAGAAAAATCTACCCTGGCTGCTCCTACAGCACTACAATTGTGGTGTTGTTGCTTAACAGCCAAGCCAGCAAATCGATATTGATACATCGACAATGACTTTGAATCTATGAGTATCAGACGAAAGGTAATATACAAAATTTATTTTGTCACGACAATTGGATTTGGACGCACTTAAGTGTTTACTAGTAACACTGTCTATATTATTTTAATGATTGTGCGCCCTGGTTTTAGTTTCGTCATGGGCCTCCATAATCTTAGGACCGGCCATGTCCTTCTCACTTCTTCCGCGCGCGTAGCCAGCTAGATCGCTCGATTGATCGCCAACGGAAGGAAGGAAGGATGGATCCTTGGAGAGCAACTAGTTGGCGAGCGCTCCTTCGGGAGCCTCCCAACGATCACTTGGGTGTGGGCTGAGAGCGTCACTTGGCGCGCTCTCAGCCGCCGCCACATGTCGCACTCCCTTCGTATTTCATTTTTTACTTTTACACACGCGTTTTCGGCTTTTGAAATGCTTTTTTCTGTTTTTTCAAATTTTTTGTTTTCCACCGTCTTCTTTTGCTTTTGGGTCAAAAAATATAAAAAAAATCATGAAAACAGTTGTTTTTCTTTCGTGGGATGCACGGTTTTGCTACCGCAAGAGACACGACCGTGCCTTTTGGAAACCGAGAAAAAACGCATTTTCTGTTTTTTTCCTTCCGCTATAGGCATGGTTTTGCTTCCGCTAAAGGCACTGTTGTGCTTTCGCGAGAGACACGCCCGTGCCTCTTGGTCTCGGACAGAAAAACAAAACACATTTTCTTTTTTTTCCTTCCGCCAGAGGTACAGTTTTGCTTCCACAAGAGGCACGATTGTGCTTTTGCGAGAAATACGTATGTGCCTCCTGAAAACGGAAAATAAAACATTTTTTTCCTTCCGTAAGAGGCATGGAACTCATCCCATCCTTTTTTTGGATCGCTGGTCATGCATGCGTCCCTCGCAGCAAAAATACTTTATACATGCATGCATGCTATCTGGTTGGCTGGTGTCAGGGGCAAGCCCAAGATTTTAAGAGTGTGTATTCAGAATTCTAAAGGCGGTTTTTTGAAAGCCTAAACCCAACTTTTGGTCTATATAACTGATTCTGGTATTAGTCTATACGAATTGGACAATACATAAAGATATAGCATAGTATAACAGATTCACACCAACATCGAAGATATATAGAGGTATATTTTTCTTTTTGTAAAAACGGTTACATTTTACGTGATAACTTTTCAACTAGAAATATTTCGGTACAAAGGGAGTACATGCACACCCACAGCACAACAACATGCATGCAGGTATGGTGTCTCGGCTCTGGCGTGAGCGCGTATTAACCTTCTACAACAATGCGATCAATGCACCATGTCCTTGCTCCTCGCAGCCTTCGAGGAGTCTCACTGTGTATGGGCGCTTCCAGTGCGCCACATGACAACCTCTTCCAAGGGAAAGGGCAAGGCATCGGCCGCGGACGGTGGCCATCCAACCTGAGCTTGGGGAGACATCGACCATCACGACTTCTGTGCCGGCGGAGGTGGTTTTGACGGCGGGCGAGATGAAGTGAAGACGATGGAACAGGACGAAGGCACGATCGCGTCTTGCGCCCATGACCTCGTTTTGGAGGACCACCTCCTTCCCGCATGGTGTCGGATGCCCCTCCTCCCCTCCTAACCTATATATAATTGAGGTATTTGCCCTTTTCTATACACAGTTGTTGGAGCCTCCGCTAGTTCATCTAGTTCTAGTTCTAGTTGGTCCTAGTTACCGATTAGAGCTAGGCCTAATCCTCATTATTAGATGCCCGGTGTGGTTCTAATTCTCCGACGATAATTATCATCAACGGTTCGAGGGACTCCAAGTATAAACTACACAGACTCGCCTACTTCTGTTGCAACTCCGGAGTCGGTAAGGATCGTTGATCCAGACCCTATACGCATCTTTATATTGTTCCTGGGTGATCGCTGGGAGATTTTTTTCTATTACGTGTACCAACACCAGGCTGGTGTCATCATGTGACAACCCTATGCCCACCCAGCATGACGCAAACAAAGGGGCGCGAAAGTCGACTACATTCCACGGTGATGAAAAGCGGAGCATGCATCCAAAAACACGCTAAACGACCAGGACCAGCAACATGCAGAGCCGAATTGGAAAGCTCCTGCTGATTTGAATAATACCAACCGGTGGAACCGCCCCACAAGGCAACCCGACACCCATCGGCATGACACACATAAGTAGGGTGGGCGTTCAATTTATATGGTTAATGAGGTTCAGTTTATTCGGGTTTGTTGAATTTCGGTTTATGTAGAATAACAACAAAAATAATGACAAAAAGATTGGCACCAAACCATATGAACAAAAAGTTATCAGTTTAGTTTGTTCGGTTGACCGGAAAAATGAAATACGTCTGCATCATCATCAGGTGAAGCAATGTATCATGTAGCGATTTGGTATAGTTTTTACAGACATAGCCATAATCATCTCAAAAAATATATAGTTGGCAATTACTCCCTCTGTCCCATAATATAAAAGCGTTTTTACACTAAGCACTCATATTATGGGACAGAGGGAGTAGTATTTGCATCCAACTGAGATACTATAATCGATGCACTAGACCGATAGGCTTGTGCTTGCATGAATCTATGTACAATTACCAAAGCAACACACTAGATAGCTAGCGACTTAAACTACTCGGCTAGCTTGTTTTGCTTGCGCCGGAGAGAGACGAGGGTATCAGACTCACAATTCCGTTAGGTGGCTTCTTGCAATCTGGAGGTTCACGCGTCGGAAGGTGCTTTCCACCCGAAGCCTTAGGTGTCCTGAAGTATCCCGCAGTTATTGCACCCCTTTCCCTGGACGAGGGGTTAGGGTTCATCTCGGCGTAGGTCTCCGATCCCCGTAACCGTCTTCTTTTCGATCTGAACATCAACATGCCCGCCATGGGCTCTGCAGCCTGACGGCGAGGATGCTGACACAGCCGTAACAAGGCCATAGTGCGCACGGGGTTAACACATGGCAGCAGCACCGGCGGGTGCGAGGCCCAACCCCAGTAGTTGTGGTAGTAGCGGAGTGGCCCCTGAGTCATCCATCAGATCTTCCTTCGGTTTTGTCTCTCACGCATTTGGTACGGCGAGCCAAAATTGGTTTCCATCCAAAAAAATAAAACTAAAACATATTCGTTTTTCTAACCCGCCATTGCATCTATCTCGAATTGTCATGGAAAATGTAAATCTTTGTAGAAGATAATTCAAACTCCAATCCAGTTGATATGCAACTCATAGAAATGTAGTTTTCTTCCATATGTTACCAAACATATGTTGCAATACAATCATATCAATTCTTTTTTTGAGACTTTATTCTTGTGTTATGTCTCTCAAACGACTATTATCTACCTCGCCCTCCTCATGTCCAAATCCTTGGTCCGCCCCTGAAGTAGATAGCTAGCGACTTAAGTTAATCGGCTAGCTTGTTTTGCTTGCGCTGGAGAGAGACGAGCGTGTCAGACTGACAATTGCTTACTTCGGTGCCGCCTACTCAACTGCTCGCCCGCCTGCTCACCACCGGCCTACGCATGTCGCTGCGACCTCTCATCGAAAGCTTTCAGCCGACCCAGTACCTCCTCGAATAGCAATGTGTTGACATTGCAGAACTGCTCCAGTCTGGCCACAACGATTACAGGTGGTCAGGGACCGAGTTCAGGAGCTTCTTCACTGTCGACGGATCATCCAGCGTCGACCCTAGCCCCGCGTAGTGTGCCACCATGCTACCGATCTTCCCGGGAACGCGTCCGACGTCTCTTCGTCCGCCATGCACACTCGCTCGAACTCGCCGCGAAGAGTGCCCAGCTGCGCTGCCCTTACCCGATCCACGCTGACGAACCGTGTCTTAAGGCTAATCCACAGCTCCGCTGCCGTCTTCTTTGACGAAACTTGCAGCAAGATGTCCTCGGCGAGCGCCCCGAGTAGGTAAACCCTTGCAGTCTTGCTCTTCTTTGCATCGACCGCCGCGGTGTCCGCCAGAGCCGCCGCATCCCATAGGCCCTGCACGTCGAGGTTCGCTTCCACCTTGATCTCCTTTTACGATCCCATAGGCCCTGGAGCCATCTTAAAATTTGCCTAGAGTCTTAGTGGAAGGAAATGAGAATCTAAGTTGTAGTTTCTATTAATAGTTTGTTGTACGATGAAGGAAAAAAAGAATATATTTTTTATGATCAACGATCTCAGGGCAAAGAATAAAAGGATGTGGACTGTCCATAATAGTTGAGACCATCTTATAATTTTCTTGGCATCTTAGAGGAAGGGAATGCGAATTTAAAATGGTTCGGTTTCGGTTTTCAATTTTTGGGTTGTAAGTACCCACCCCTACACGCAAGAGGGAAACCAAACTGGATCTTAGATAATCATTGGTAGTTGCTATTAATAATCTGTGGTACGATGAAGGAAAACCGAATTTCTTTTTTATGATCAACGATCTTAGCGTAAGGAATAAAAGAATATGGATTGTACGTAATAGTTGAGACCGTCTTAAATGTTGCCTACGGTCTTAGCGGAAGGGAATGAGAATTTAAATAGTAGCTGCTATTAATGATCCGTGGTACAATGAAGGAAAAAGAAACGAAAAGAAAAATTGATGATCAACAATCTTAGCACAAGGAGTAAAAATAATATATGATCAACTATCTTAGCGGCATGGAATAAAAGAGAACAGAAAAAAAGACTTACTTCACTGGTTAGCTAGGCCAATGAACGCTTTTTTTCCTCGGCAGACCTGATAGGCCAAGCTTAGCTAGGATAAGCTTGGCTCATTTCTGCGTCGTGGGAGTCGCCTGAGCAAACTCGATCGACCAGCGACCAACCGCGG
This sequence comes from Triticum aestivum, assembly GCF_018294505.1. NCBI lineage: Eukaryota > Viridiplantae > Streptophyta > Magnoliopsida > Poales > Poaceae > Triticum > Triticum aestivum. The sequence continues at coordinate 737,064,132 of NC_057812.1, forward strand.
AACCGCCCCACAAGGCAACCAGACTCCCATCGGTACGACACACACAAGTAGGGGTCGGTGTTTGGTTTATATGGTTATTTCTATTTGGTTTATTCGGTTTTATTGAATTTTGGTTTATGTAAATAACAACAAAAATAATCACAATAAAATTGGCACCAAACCTCATTAACCAAAATTTATCGGTTCGGTTAACAGGAAAACCGAAATATGTCTGCATCATCATCAGTCGAAGTAATGTATCATGTAGTGATTCGTTATACTTTTTACAGACATAGCCATTAATCATCTCACAAAATATATAGTTGCCAATTACCCCTTTTGTCCAATCATATAAGACAGTTTTTTTGACACCAAACGCTCTTATATTATGGGACGGAGGGAGTAGCATTTGCATTCAACCGAGATACTATAGTCGATGAACTAGACCAACAGGCTTGTGCTTGCAAGAATCTATGTACAATTACCGAAGCAACACACTAGATAGCTAGCAACTTAAACTAATTGGGTAGCTTGTTTTGCTTGCCCCGAAGAGAGACCAGGGTGTGAGACTCACAATTTGGTTACTTCGGTGTATAAGATTTTTTCAAACTGAAAATCGACTTAAAGCTGAGCACAAAATAGTGTCTATTTTTAAAACCAAACCGAAGAACCAAAAACCAATTTAGCCGATACTTAGGTTAAAACGGTTCGGTTTTGGTTTTTGTGTTGAAAGTGCTCACCCCTCCACGCAAGAGGGAAACAAAACTGGATCTTAAATAATGGATTGTCCATATAATAGTTTGGACCATCTTTAAATTTGCTTGGATTCTTAGCAGAAGGAAACAAGAATACACGTTGTAGTTGCTCTTAATAGTTTGTGGTACGATGAAGGAAAAAAAGAATATTTTTATATGATCAGCAATCTTAGGGCAAAGAATAAAAAGATGTGGACTGTCCATAAAAGTTGAGACCATCTTAAATTTTCTTGGCGTCTTAGCGGAAGGGAATGAGAATTTAAAATGGTTCGGTTTTGGTTTTCAATTTTGGGTTGAAAGTACCCATCCCTACACGCAAGAGGGAAACGGAACTGGATCTTAGATAATCATTGGTAGTCGCTATTAATAATCCGTGGTAGGATGAAAGAAAAATGAATTTCTTTTTTATGATCAACGATCTTAGCGTAAGGAATAAAAGAATATGTACTGTACGTAATAGTTGAGACCGTCTTAAATGTTGCCTACGGTCTTAGCGGAAGGGAATGAGAATTTAAATAGTAGCTGCTATTAATGATCCGTGGTATAGGCTAAATTGATGATCAACGATCTTAGCGCAAGGAATAAAAAAAATGATCAACGATCTTAGCGGCATGGAATAAAAGAGAAGAGAAAAGAAAGACTTACTTCACTGGTTAAGCTAGGCCGCCAGTGAATGCTTTTTTCCTCGGCAGACCTGATAGGCCAAGCTTAGCTAGGATAAGCTGGCTCATTTCTGCGTCGTGGGAGTCGCCTCAGCAAACTCGATCGACCAGCGACCAACTAGCATGGCTGGTCCGCGAATGCCTCCTAAGCCGATACAGAGCTCAGTAACGGGCTAATTAAGCTGGCCAGATTGCTTGCACGGGAGCGATGTGGGACTACACAACGTCGAGCCGAGCGTGGGACTACACAACGTCTGCCGTCCGATCTGGGCCAGATATTCAGGTACACTGTCGTCGCCGTACTACTTGGCCGCTCGAAACTGTAGTCTCGGCCAAGCTAATGCAGAGAGTGTAGTTTGGTTTTCAGTTAAAATGCGAGCATGCATGCATGCGGTCGGATGGGACGCGCTCATGCATGCAGCGTGCTAGTGGGATGGTGCGCCATGCACGTACCCGTTTCTTTTCCTTTGTTTTCTTCCGGACGTGGACGACGCCATGTGAGCTAGCTTTTGAGCTTTGTAATCACATAGGAAAAGGAATGAGAAAACAGAAAACGCTGCCAGCACAAATATCCCTCGCTTGTTCATGTCCATCTCTCTCTCTCTCTCTCTCTGATCTAGCTAGTTTAACAACGACAATTGGCATTAGAGCTACCTGGTGTTTGATCCACTCTTGGTGGCCAGCGGTGTTTGATCCGTGACGCACAATGTTAGATAGCATTTCAGAGAAGAACAAGGCCGGGACAAAGGGAGGCACCAAGTCACCATAGAAATCGCCGCCCATGACGCGTCTGACCGCCGATGGGAGAGGCGCACCAACTACATGGAGTGGTCGCTTTTCATGTAGCTCAAGCTGCAAGTGGCTGGGCTCTGGCGCGTGCGCGATGGTACCGAGGACGAGCGCGAGGACCGGCAAGCCCTCTCCGTCATCCTCACCGGCATGCCGCCTGAGATGATGCGAGTACTCGCGGCCATGGACACTCCCAAGGTCGCTTGGGAGATGATCGAGACTCTCCGGATGGGAGCGCGTGTGCAAGGCCAAGGCGCAAGTGCGCCACCGGGAATTTGAAGGTCTCTTGGGAGATGATCAGGGACGGCGAGTCTATCGAGGATTTCGTGTTGCGTCTCACCTGCGTGGTAGCTGACCTGGAGTTGTATGGCAATCCAGTGACGGAACACAAAGCCGTCCAGAAGTTCCTCCAGGTCGTGCCGTGCATGTACCCTCGAGTCCCGCTACGACCTCAATGATGCCTCTTAGTCCGCCGGTCGCCTTCGTCTCATTGCAGAGGAATGGGCAGCGCCCCAGCAACATTTCTGGGGCGGCTCTTCCTCGGGCGGTGGCGGAAAAGGCAACTCGCCAAACAAGCCAAAACCGGGCCCTTTGATCCGCGCCCTGATCGGGGGCGCTCAACCCACTATAGGTGACGGGCCACTGTCACCTGCACTATATAAAGAGGTGGGGGTCGGCGGCTCGCATCACGAGGTTCATTGCATAGCTGTACGCGCCACCTAATCCCCTACCGATCTAGGGTTAATGCAGTGCTGATGGGAAGCGCCGCCACCACTTCGCCCACTACTCTCTGCCATCACCGGTCACCGTCACCATGGTCGGCACCGGTGGCTCCTCGAGCCATAAGCAGAAGGTAAGAACTACCGGAATATCTAGCCTAACCGATCCAGAGGATTCAACACCAGCAACCTCATGCTCGTGGATGGGTACTTGCTGCGGGGCCCTATTGACTAATATACCTCCTCCTCCAAGACCGTCCCAGTAGAAACATAGAGAAATAAAAAATGGAAGGAGAAACATTTTAGGCTTCGCCCCATTGGCTTATCGACCAGGAAAACAGGTCAAACGTTGTCTTACTCGACTCATGACACATCCATCGATCTAGATTCTTCAGCTCGTCCTCTCAGAGCCGGCTCTTCGTCTTATCCAGAGCGGTCCTTGGAACAATCACAGTACGCCGCCGATCTTCCTCCTCCGATCTCTAGGTCCTCACTTCCTTCTTCTCCTTCTCTTTCGTTGACTCCCCCCAAAAAAATTCCACAAACCCTAATCCATGGCCAGGTTGGCAAGCTGCAGTTGAGGTGATCAATAATTCATGTTGCTCTCTAATCCCATAAGCACTAGTGCAGAACCGGGCAATAGCACCGGTTCGTAAGACCCTTTAGTGCCGGTTCGGTAACCGGCACTAAAGGGCCCCCCCTTTAGTACCGGTTCAGCACGAACCGGTGCTCAAGGGCAACCACGTGGCACGAGCCAGCTCCGTGGGCGCGTAGGACATTAGTACCGGTTGGTAACACCAACCGGTACTAAATGTTTGGGTGTGTTTTGGTTTTATTTTTTATTTTTACTTTAATTTTGTGTTTTCAATTTAATTTAGGGATTGTTTTACATTATAATGAGTTGTTAAATCATTAGGTGAATGTACCGCATATTAGTTTGACTGGATGCATGTGGATCCTAGCTAAGTCATCAAGTATATGTCATATCCATATTATATATACTTGATCACCTAATTAAGTGATCGAGGTAATATGGATATGGCATATACTTGATCACTTAGCTAGAATCCATCCAGTTGAAACTAATATGCAGTTTCTTTCATAAATGATATAATAACTCATCATCATCATATTAATATAAAAACTCTTGCATCATATATATCATCATCAACAACAGTTTTCATAGCTAGCTAAAAATCATCATATAATAGTCGTCTCATTACCACTACTTAATCACCATATAGTCATTACAGCTATCTAATCACCACCAACACTAGCTTAAAGAAGAAACATTCACTTGTACCAGATGCAAAGATATCATCGAGTTCAACATGGTAATGATATTTTAAGCGTTCATAACACCCCAAAAGCAAATCACTCTTTGAGATTAAGTTCAGGACGAAGAACACGGACATGAGAGGACAAGTACTATAAGAGCATGAACTAGCTAATTAATCACTCCTGCTGCTCTCTCTCAGGTAAAATAGCATAGAACATGTATAGCTTTGTTGATTCATCATATTGGAGCATGCAGATGAACCTGTCTCCTAATCGTGGGTTGCGCTACTGATTGCTGCCCCCTAGTACTTCTCTGTGATCGTTCACAATTTTGCTCCAGTCTTTTACTATTAAGCATTCCTCGCTATTAGAAATCCTGAATGCAGTAAAGTGCATTGTAGGATATCTTGGCCGTAAGCTAACAATATTCATGGTACCTTTAGTCTTGATCCAATCAGGCACAACATTCATCGGGAGTCCCTGTTGAAGAACATCGTATAGTAACATACTTAGCCATCAAGTTTAACTTAAAAAAATAATGTATGCAAAAGATGCACTGAGGAGAAATAGTAGAAATCTTACCATCTTTCCTAAATATATGTGACCGTAGTTCAGTAGGAACACTATTGGTCGCACGTTTTGAGTACTAACATTTATAAGTGCAGGAAATTTTTTTGTCTTGATAACATCAAGGTCCTCAAGCCATGAAACATAATGACTTGTTTCCTCGCAGTTTAGTTCAGTCCTGGGACAGTGGACGGTCCTGTCTACCAAGCGCCGGACATGTTTGCTTGATTGGAAGTAAGCTGTCAATATAAATTGAGATCTATTAATTACTCAACTGGTTCAAATAATCTCATATCGAAGACATAAATATGGTTGAGAAACTTATATAATGGTAGAACTGGAGGCGTCTTCACATCGACCCAGATGTCTCTATTACCTTCAATATCATCTTCCGGACGAATATCAAAGGTGATAACCATATCAGGCTCAAATGCATAAGCCTTGCATAGTGCTTGCCAAGTTTTGCATTCAAAATAGGTGTATGTGTCTGCATTGTATAATTTGACGTTGAAGGTATAACCATGCTCGGTCTTCAAGTAAACTCTTTTTACCTCCATAGTTTCGTTACGACTGAAACCTATCTTATCCAAGACAAAAATTCTTGCATAGCAGGTGATACGCTAGTAGAATAGTGAAAAATTAAAATTAAAAGTTGAAGCAAATGAAGCATAAGTCATGCTTAATTACGAAAAAAGATTTGTCGTTGTGACTTACTGTATCCACTTCGAAGTTCTCATCCGGCTTGATGCTGAAGCGTCTATCATCAACTATGCTTCCAGTTTGTACAGTTTGTCCAGTTTCTACACGAAGTGCGTCCAGTTTTTGCCGTGACCCTCTCTACTCTTTCGCACATGCTATGCGGGTGAAATGATGATACCATACCAAGTTTCAACATTTTTAGAGTTCATTTTGTAGTAATTTTCAATTTCACGGTCATTTAGCTCTCTAACAATTAGGTAAATGACTGAAAAACAACAAATGATGTCAGAACATGTTGGAAATTGATGAAGTCGCTTTGAATGCTGCATACTGAACACAAAAGAAGTCCGGAGTTTAAATAAGTTTTAAAAATATTGAAGTGCCCGTGTAACAGATGAGTTCTCGTCCGAAACCCTAATACTCCAAAAGAGTTTGTCCAGTTTATACACGAAGTGCGTCCAGCTTTTACCGTGACCCTCTCTACTCTTTCGCACATGCTATGCGGGTGAAATGATAATACCATGCCAAGTTTCAACATTTTCAGAGTTCATTTTGTAGTGATTTTCAATTTCACGGTCATTTAGCTCTCTAAACAATTAGGTAAATGACCGAAAAACAACAAATTGATGTCAGAACATGTTGGAAATTGATGACGTCGCTTTGAATGCTGCATACTGAACACAAAAGAAGTCCGGAGTTCAAATAAGTTATTAAAAATAAAAAAGAGGTGCAATACTGGTTAATTTGCTTCAAGCCTTTCGGAATAGTGTAGACTGCACTGCACATAGCTCAATGCAATCTATGCTATTACAAAAGGCTTGAAGCTAATCAACGTGCAGGTGAGCATTGCGCCTCTTCGTCATTGTCTCTGCACTCACGGCTTATAAACCGCTCATACTGCCTTTCTCTTGGCGAGGTGGGACTAAAAATCAGCTTACTAAGAAACTCTAGTACCGGTTCATGCCATGAACCGGTACTAAAGGTCTTCGTGGGGGCCCCAGCCTGACCACAGCCGCACTGGCCCCATTAGTAACGGTTCGTGGCATGAACCGGTACTAAAGGTTGCCCACGAACCGGTACTAATGATGCCCTCCCGCCTAGCCGTTGGAACCGGCACTAATGGTCACATTAGTGCCGGCTCAAATTCAAACCGGCACTGATGTGCTTCACATTTGACCCTTTTTCTACTAGTGAACATACATAGTGGGAGAAACTGGACGTCCTCAGAGTGTAGCGCTTCCTGGCCATTGGATCTTTTCTCGGGTGTGTTTTCAACCGTCCGATCACGAGATGGAGGGATCTGGGACGTCGGATCAAAATGAACAACTGTAGATCAAACAGTGACGAAATCTTGTGCCCCGCCGAGGGCAATTTCGGTATTTCACCTGGTTGGAAAAGTGCCCTATAGCACTAGGGGGTTAGACCGTGAGAGGCTTAGAGCAGGCTGGGTCGTTACCCTTTCCCTCGTGCCCACTCTCCCCTCCTCCCCGCCACCGCCAGCCATCCCCACTTCCCACACCTTCTCCTCGCCACCGCTCCTCCTCCCAGAGAAGTAGCAGCCCCCGCCCGTCGCTAGGCCAAGCCCGGCACCAAGCAGCGGTTCCCAGCGTTGCGGGCGATAGGGGGCACGGCCTCGCCCAGCTAACCCGAGCTGCTCTCCCACACCTCTGTTGTCTCCTTCTCCCGGCCTGCCGGATCCCCGCCGTTCGCGACCTCGCGTGCACACAGTAGGAGAAGTGCGGCTCTCCTCCTAACCAATCTCAGTTCTCTCTCGTTCTCTCGATTCCCCTCTCCAAACCCTAAGTCCGCGCCTGCACGGTCCTTGATGCGCCGCGTCCTCCACCAGTCCTCCTTCTCCAGTGTCTCCTAGAGGGATGCAGCCGCTGCTTCCGTTGTTGCTGCCCCTGCGAGCTCGCGCATGTGTTCTGCCCTATAGGCATCACCATCGAATGCAGAAGGTCCATCTCGGGCCCAAACTCAAGGACCACCAATTCGTTGCCCCGTGGTTTAGCGACCGCCGTCACTCCAGACCGCCCCCGGCCCTGGCCTAGGGTTTGGTGGGCGAGCTCAATGCCGTCTTCCAGTGGTGGACGAGGAGATCCGGCACGAACCACGCACAGAGAGGAGCTCAACCTCTACTGCCTCTGCATGCCCCCATGTATAGCAGATCCTCATCCCTACCTTTTCTAATTTCACCAACTCAATTTGGGTTCATAAAGAACATAGTTCATTTTCCTAACTAATGTCAGAACCATGGTGTAAATGCCAACATCTAGTTGGGATACTGGTGCATCAACCAAACATTGGTGTCTCCATAAACAGGGATTGCCTCTTTATATGTTGCTTTTGAGAAGATGTATTTTCTTTTCCTTTTAGTCTGGTGAAATAATTGTGTTGACGTCTAGATAGTCCATGCTGGTCCATTCCAATTTACCATTTTCGTAAAGTGAGATGGATTTTTCATGGTAGTGCCCAGTGGTGGTTGCTTTGTGTCACATTTCCAGATACACGTGTAGTGGTGTTCTTACTGTATATGTGATAATGCCAAGGAATTTAGCTAATTAGCAATGTTTATATCTTGTAGTTTCTTAATTTCTGTATTTGAAGATGGCCTCAGTTGGTCGGAACGCAAATATCAAGATACGCTGATCAGTTTTTGAGATGTTCCATCATGAATAAAGATGGCAACTTTTGGGGGCAAGGTTGTTTTGAAGTCTGATGATTGCTATGTCGTGCAAGAGGGTGTTGAGCTGATAGGTAATTGCAGGAGTCGATGACATGTATGTATATTCCAGCACCGTTACTCAAGGTAACTTATTTATCTCTGTAACGAGTACATCAACTGAATTTTTCCCATGCCGAGCTAGCTTCAACCGTTCCGGTTTGATTATGTCATTTATCAGTAGTTGTAATAGTTCTTGGTGTGGTCAGTGCCATCTAAGAGGATCTCCAGCCGTTGGCCCCCACGCGATGATTTTAAGCGCCCCTGGGGGCGAGCCGGCGCTAAAATCGGCGCGCGGGCGAGCGGGTTCCCAGCCGCTCGCCACAGGGTCGCCCCCCAGACGCGGGTTTCTACATTGAAAAAAACCAAATCCGGCAATGTTTGGCTAAAATTCGGCAAACTTGACATAAATATTGGACATGTTCGGCGTTACATAAGTTATTTAAAAAAAACAACCACGGGGCAAAGAAGTCGCTGAGCGCGGCGAAGTCTCCTACGTCACTGTCGTCCTCGTCGTCGTCGGTCTTCTCTTTCTTGATGGCGCGGCCGCCCCTGCTGGACCCCTGCCCATTGTCTCCATGGCGGACCGGTGGCGGCGGCACGTCGTCGTCGTCGCTGTCGTCGACGACGACCACGCCTCCCTCGTCCTGACCCCGGCGCCGAGCTTCAAAGGCCTCGAAGGCGAGGCGCTGACGCTGCAGCTCCGTCTGCGCCCAATCGTCGCGTGCCCACTTCAGGTCCGCCGCTTCGTCGAGCTCCTCCTCCTGGACGCCGCCGGCAAGTCCGGGCTCCATCTTCATGACAGGGAGCCCGGGCTCAGTCTTGACGGCGGCGAGCCCCGGCTCCGTCTTTGGGTTGACGTAGCGTGGAGGAGGCAAGGAGGGGGCGCGCCTGTCACCCTCGTTGGGCTTGGCCTTTACGCGGAACAGCACCGGTGATCCGGAAGAGTGGGAGGAGGAAGAGGATGAGGCGTTGAACCTCCTGGGTGCCCAAGGCCCGGCGCTCCAGCGGGGGGCGCGGCGCCCGCGCCCGCGGCAGCAGGGTATGCGAGCAGCGGGTCATTGCCGTCCCTCAAGGTACGCCAGTACCTCATGGAGTGTGCGGCCGGGGACGCCCCACCAGACGCGGCGGCCGTCACTGTTCTTGAGGTCGCCCAGCACCGGCGCCCCGTTGGTGGATGCCAACCGCTGCGCCTGCCGGCGCTGGAAGTAGTCCGCCCACGCCGCGTGGTTGTCGATGTCGTACTGGGGGAGGGCGCGCTGCTCATCCGTCAGGGATGAACACACGCGGTCGACCTCGGCAACGAAGATGCCTGGGTGCGCGTCGTCAACGGGCAACATGGGGATGGGGACGCCTCCGTTGCTGAGCTACCACCCCGTCGGCTCGACGCGCATGTCCGGCGGCGTCGGGATGTTGGCCTCGAACAGCAGCCACGCCACCGACTCCTGGAGTGAGCGGCGGCCGAAGCCGTTGGCCGTTGCGGCGTCGCCGGGGAAGCGTGTTGGAATTTTGCTACTAGGCCTTTGGCCCAAAACCCAACTAAAATTCTGAAATTCTCTTGGCCCATTCATGCACACATGTGAGTGGAGTGAGTGAGGCTAAAGTTTAGTCCCATCCCGGAAGTTGAGAGAGAGTTGCACCTCTTTATAAGGTGAGCTCTTCTACCACTTGTATGAGCATGAGAAGAGGAGACCTACACGCGCGCTCCTCCTCCTCCCTCGCCTCGCCACGCGTGACGCGATGCGCCGCGGGTTGCGGGATTGAGCCGAGCCAAGGAGAGAGCTATGCATGTTGTCTATATTTTTGCTGCTCGAGAAAAATTAATGAGTCATTAATTAATAATTAACGGACGCATTAATTACTTAACTGTTTCCGATTCTTTTGGATCGTGACGACTCGGACGTGGGGTTTACTCCCACGACCTACCCGGCCCGCACTATATAGTCAGGTAGACGTCTACCCTAGCCGCCGCCGCTTCGTATGGTTTCTCACCACCGTTCCAGATCATTGCGCCACCAAGCAAGTCTTCTCCATCCCTCCTTTCGGCGTGCACCGGGAGAAGAGACAGTAGGCCTCCGGAACCCCGCCTCTCGTGATCCTGTACGGGAGAGGGCCGATCAGGTTTTTGGGGAGCGCACTCGCGCGACTGCTGGCAGCGAAGACTTCGCGAACGACGACTTCTTCCCCGACCTCAGCAACCTCATCCTCGATGACATGGGCGACAACATCAACGCCGGCGGTGCTGCTCCTGCTGCACCATATGTGATTATATCCTTCCTGTTCGAGATCGTGGTAGAATTCATGTTTCTAGTATGTGCCCTAGATGTGATATGTTCATCTGCTATGCTAGTTCGCATGATTAGTGTAATCTCTGCTACTGTAGTCATGATTTATCTTCTAATTATTCGGATTAAATCTCGTAGTAACTTGCTCATATTTCAAACAATCCAAAAACCTGATTATAGGCAATTTACTCCGAGTGGTTTTGCTGCGCATCTGAAGCCGCCTGCCTTTAAGGGGGCGTGTCGGTGTCAAAACCGGCGGATCTTGGGTAGGGGGTCCCGAACTGTGCATCTAAGGCGGATGGTAACAGGAGGCAGGGGCCATGATGTTTTACCCAGGTTCTGGTCCTTTTGATGGACGTAAAACCCTACGTCATGCTTGATTTATTATTGATGATATGAGTATTACAAGAGTTGATCTACCACGAGATCAGAGAGGCTAAACCCTAGAAGCTAGCCTATGGTATGATTGTCTGTTGTCCTACGGACTAAAACCCTCCGGTGTATATAGACACCGGAGGGTGTTAGGGTTACACAAGGTCAGTTACAAAGGAGGAGATATCCATATCCGTACTGCCTAGTTTGCCTTCCACGCCAAGTAGAGTCCTATCCGGACACGGGACGCAGTCTTTGATCTTGTATCTTCATAGTCCAACAGTCCGGCCAAAGGATATAGTCCGGCTGTCCGGAGACCCCCTAATCTAGAACTCCCTCAGGGCGCAATATAAGAGGTGGCGCACGAGAGCAGTCTACTAGTTTCAGACCATGGGCTGCTATGATGCCACCAAGGGCAAGCCTGAGGGCGATCTTAATCCATTACAGCTGGAAGTTTCGAGAAGATCGATACCCTCTTTAAAGGCGCTCTTCTGAGTGTTCTTGATGACTCCATTGTGGATTCGTATATGTCGTTTGACAACGGCAAGGACATGTGGGCTGCGCTCGAGGCCAAGTTTGGTGCCTCGGACGCCGGCAACGAGTTGTACGTCATGGAGCAATTCTATGACTACAAGATGACTGATGAGCGCCCTGTTGTACAGCAGGCTCATGAGATACAGTCGCTCGCAAAAGAACATGAGTACTTCAAGTGTGTGTTGCCAGACAAATTTGTTGCCGGAGGCATCATTTCCAAGCTTCCACTTTCATGGAACAATTTTGCTACTTCCGTGAAACACAAGAGACAGGAGTTTTCCGTTACGGATCTCATTGGTACTCTTGATGTTGAAGAGAAGGCGAGAGCAAAGGACACACGTGCTCGAGTTGCTGAGGGAGGTTCTAGTGCCCACATGGTACAGAAGAAGAACTCCCAGCCCAACAAGTTCAAAAACAATAAGAACAAAACTCAAGGCAAAGGCAAGTTTGATACAAAGAACAAGCCATCACATTCTACCAACTTCAAGAAGAATTCTCATAAGAAGGGGAAGGGACTTTGCCATGTCTGCGGTGATCCTAATCACTGGGCTCCGAAGTGTCCTAACCGCTTTGAGGAGCGCGAACATGAGAAGAGCGGCAAGTCCGCTAATTTTGTCATCGGTGATATTGATATGAAGGAATCAGGGTACGGTATTTTTCCTACCATCCTTTCAGTATTTCAATCCCCTGATTGGTTAATTGACACCGGTGCCAATGTACATGTTTGTGCTGACGCCTCCATGTTTTCTTCTTACCAGGCAACAGGGACTTCACCCGTGCTGATGGGGAATGGGTCACATGCCATCGTTCGAGGTGTTGGTACGGTCGATCTGAAGTTTACTTCGGGGAAGACTGTGCGTCTGAAGAACGTTCATCATGTGTCATCCATAAATAAAAATCTCGTTAGCAATTCCCGTTTATGTTGAGATGGTTTTAAGATGGTTTTCGAATCCAATAAAGTTGTAATTTCTAAGTATGGACAATTTGTTGGAAAAGGCTATGAGAGCGGAGGCTTGTTTCGCCTGTCTTTGTCAGATATTTGCACGAAAATTATTAATAATGTTTGCCACAATAATGAGTCTGATATTTGCACGAAAGTTATTAATAATGTTTGCCACGCGGCGGGATTGGGCCGAGCCGAGGACAGAGCTATGCACGTTGTCTATATTTTTGCTGCTCAGAAAAAATTAATGAGTCATTAATTAGTAATTAACGGACGCGTTAATTACTGAACCTTTTCCGATTCTTTTGGATCGTGACGACTCGGACGTGGGGTTTACTCCCACGACCTACCCGGCCCGCACTATATAGTCAGGCAGACGTCTACCCTAGCCGCCGCCGCTTCGTATGGTTTCTCACCACTGTTCCAGATCATTGCGCCGCCAAGCAAATCTTCTCCATCCCTCCTTTCAGCGTGCACCGGGAGAAGGGACAGCAGGCCTCCGGAATTTTTTGTACTAAAGTTAAGACACTTATTACGAGACGGAGGGAATATATAATTCCTTTGCTGTATTGGAGCTTAGACGTTGGGTCACTGTGCTGAGCCAGGCACCCGTGCGCGCACTGGATATGAACCACGATGGCCCATGGTCTGCCCTTGATGCGTCTTGCCTCTTCTTCAAAGCTTTGCTTTGCACTCAAAAAGAAAAATCTACCCTGGCTGCTCCTACAGCGCTACAATTAACAGCCAAGCCAGCAAATCGATATTGATACATCGACAATGACTTTGAATCTATGAGTATCAGACGAAAGGTAATATACAAAATTTATTTTGTCACGACAATTGGATTTTGACGCACTTAAGTCTTTACTAGTAACACTGTCTATATTATTTTAATGATTGTGCGCCCTGGTTTTAGTTTCGTCATGGACCTCCATAATCTTAGGACCGGCCATGTCCTTCTCACTTCTTCGGCGTGCGTAGCCAGCTAGGTCGCTCGATTGATCGCCAACGGAAGGAAGGAATGATGGATCCTTGGAGAGCAACTAGTTGGCGAGCGCTTCTTCGGGAGCCTCCCAACGATCACTTGGGTGTGGGCTGAGCGCGTCACTTGGCGCACTCTCAGCCGCCGCCACATGTGGCACTCCCTTCGTATTTCGTTTTTTATTTTTACACACGCGTTTTCGGATTTTGAAACGCTTTTTCTGTTTTTTCAATTTTTTTGTTGTCCACCGTCTTCCTTTGCTTTTGGGTCAAAAATTTTAAAAAAAAATCATGAAAACAGTTCTTTTTCTTCCGCGGGAGGCATGGTTTTGCTTCCGCAAGAGACACGACCGTGCATTTTGGAAACAGAGAAAAAACGCATTTTCTGTTTTTTTTCCTTCCGCTATATGCATGGTTTTGCTTCCGCTAGAGGCACAGTTGTGCTTTTGCGAGAGAGACGCCCGTGCCTCTCGGTCTCGGACAGAAAAACAAAACACATTTTCTATTTTTCTCCTTCCGCCAGAGGTACAGTTTTGCTTCCGCAAGAGGCACGGTTGTGCTTTCGCGAGAAGTACGTATGTGCCTCCTGAAAACGGAAAAAAAACATTTTTCCCTTCCGTTAGAGGCACGGTTTTACTTCCGTGAGAGGAAAGGAAGGAAGGAAAAAAAAGCTCGAGACGGCACGCTGGTCATGCATGCGTCCCTCGCAGCAAAAATACTTTATACATGCATGCATGCTACCTGGTTGGCTGGTGTCAGGGGCAGGCCCAAGATTTTAAGAGTGTGTATTCAGAATTCTAAAGGCGGTTTTTTGAAAGCCTAAACCCAATTTTTGGTCTATATAACTGATTCTGGTATTAGTCTATACAAATTGGACAATACATAAAGATATAGCATAGTATAACAGATTCACACCAACATCTAAGATATATAGAGATATATTTTTCTTTTCGTAAAAACGGTTACATTTTACGTGATAACTTTTCAACTAGAAATATTTCGGTACAGGGGGAGTACATGCACACCCACAACACAACAACATGCATGCAGGTATGGTGTCTCGGCTCTGGCGTGAGCGCGTTGGATTAACCTTCTACAACAATGCGATCAATGCACCATGTCCTTGCTCCTCGCAGCCTTGGAGGAGTCTCACAGTGAATGGGCGTTTCCAGTGCGCTACACGACAACCTCTTCCAAGGGAAAGGGCAACGCATCGGCCGCGGACGGTGGCCATCCAATCTGAGCTTGGGGAGACATCGACCATCACAGCTTCTGTGCCGGCGGAGGTGGTTTTGACGGCGGGCGAGATGAAGTGAAGACGATGGAACATGACGAAGGCACGATCGCGTCTTGCGCCCATGACCTTGTTTCGGAGGACCGCCTCCTTCCCGCATGGTGTCGGCCGTCCCTCCTCTCCTCCTAACCTATATATACTTGAGGTATTTGCCATTTTCTATACACAGTTTTGAAGCCTCCGCTAGTTCATCTAGTTCTAGTTCTAGTTGGTCCTAGTTACCAATTAGAGCTAGGCCTAATCCTCATTATTAGAAGCCCGGTATGGTTCTAATTCTCCAATGATAATTATCATCATAGGTTCGAGGGACTCCAAGTATAATCTATACAGAGTCGCCTACTTCTGTTGCAACTCCGGAGTCGGTAAGGATGGTTGATCCAAACCCTATATGCATCTTTATATTGTTCCTGGGTGATGGCTGGGAGATGTTTTTCTATTACGTTTACCAACACCAGGCTGGTGTCATCATGTGACAACCCTATGCCTACCCAGCATGACGCAAACAAAGGGGCGCCAAAGTCGACTACATTCCACGGAGATGAAAAGCGGAGCATGCATCCAAAAACACGCTAAACTACCAGGACCAGCAACATCCAGAGCCAAATTGGAAAGCTTCCTGCTGATTTGAATAATACCAACCGGTGGAACCGCCCCACAAGGCAACCCGACACCCATCGGCATGACACACACAGGTAGGGTGGGCGTTCAATTTACATGGTTAATGAGGTTCAGTTTATTCGGGTTTGTTGAATTTCGGTTTATGTAAAATAACAACAAATATAATGACAAAAAAATTGGCACCAAAACATATGAACAAAAGGTTATCAGTTTAGTTTGTTCGGTTGACCGGAAAAATGAAATACGTCTGCATCATCATCAGGTGAAGCAATGTATCATGTAGCGATTTGGTATAGTTTTTACAGACATAGCCATAATCATCTCAAAAAATATATAGATGGCAATTACTCCGTCTGTCCCATAATATAAGAGCGTTTTTATCCTAAGCACTCATATTATGGGACCGAGGGAGTAGTATTTGCATCCAACCGAGATACTATAATCGATGCACTAGACCGATAGGCTTGTGCTTGCATGAATCTATGTACAATTACCAAAGCAACACACTAGATAGCTAGCGACTTAAACTACTCGGCTAGCTTGTTTTGCTTGCGCCGGAGAGACGAGGGTATCAGACTCACAATTCCGTTAGGTGGCTTCTTGCAATCTGGAGGTTCACGCATCGGAAGGTGCTTTCCACCCGAAGCCTTAGGTGTCCTGAAGTATCCCGCAGTTGTTGCACCCCTTTCCCTGGACGAGGGGTTAGGGTTCATCTCGGCGCAGGTCTCCGATCCCCGTACAAAGACATAGACATGCCTCTCAGCCGTCTTCTTTTCGATCTGAACATCAACATGCCCGCCATGGGCTCTGCAGCCTGACGGCGAGGATGCGGACACAACCGTAACAAGGCCATAGTGCGCACGGGGTTAACACATGGCAGCAGCACCGGCGGGTGCGAGGCCCAACCCCAGTAGCTGTGGTGGTAGCGGAGTCGCCCCCGAGTCATCCATCAGATCTTCCTTCGGTTTTTTCTCTCACGCATTTGGTACAGCGAGCCAAAATTGATTTCCATCCAAAAAAATAAAACTAAAACATATTCGTTTTTCTAACCCGCCATTGCATCTATCTCGAATTGTCATGGAAAATGTACATCTTTGTAGAAGATAATTCAAACTCCAATCCAGTTGATATGCAACTCATAGAAATGTAGTTTTCTTCCATATGTTACCAAACATATGTTGCAATACAATCATATCAATTCTTTTTTTGAGACTTTATTCTTGTGTTATGTCTCTCAAACGATTATTATCTACCTCGCCCTCCTCATGTCGAAATCCTTGATCCGCCCCTGAAGTAGATAGCTAGCGACTTATGTTCATCGGCTAGCTTGTTTTGCTTGCGCTGGAGAGAGACGAGGGTGTCAGACTGACAATTGCTTACTTCGGTGTATAAGATTTTTCTGAACTAAAAACTGAACACCAAATGGTGTCTATTTTTTAAACCGAACCGAATAACCAAAAACCGTTTTAGCCCATACTTCGGTTAAAACGGTTTGGTTTTTGGTTTTCGGTTTGAAAGTGATCACCCCTACACGGAAGAGGGAAACAGAAGTGGATCTTAAATAATGGATAGTCTATAATAGTTGGGAGAATCTTAAAATTTGCCTGGAGTCTTAGCGGAAGGAAACGAGAATAGAAGTTGTAGTTGCTATTAATAATCTGTGGTACGATGAAGGAAGAAAGGGAATATAATTTTTTGATGATCAATGATCTTAGCGCAAAGAATAAAAAGATGTGGACTGTCCATAATAGTTGAGACCATGTTATAATCTGCTTGGCATCTTAGCGGAGGGAAATGAGAATTTAAATAGTAGCTGCTATTAATAATCCATGGTACTATGAAGAAAAAAAAGTAGAAAAGAAAAATGAATGACCAACGATCTTAGCACAAGGAATAAAAAATGATGATCAACGATCTTAGCGGCATTGAATAAAAGAGAAGAAAGAAAAAAAGACTTACTTCACTGGTTAGCTAGACCAATGAACGCTTTTTTTCCTCGGCAGACCTGATAGGCCAAGCTTAGCTAGGATAAGCTGGCTCATTTCTGCGTCCTGCGAGTCGCCTCAGCAAACTCGATCGACCAGCGACCAACTAGCATGGCTGGTCCGCGAATGCTTCCTAAGCCGATACAGAGCTCAGTAACGGGCTAATTAAGCTGGCTAGCTTGCTTGCACGGGAGCGGTGTGGGACTACAAAAGGTCGAGGCTGCTCCAACCCCATCGCTGCTCACCACCGATCCAATCTCGCCTCCGGCTCATGTCGACCATCCCAGGCACCGCATCGGCTACCAGCCCCAACCTCTCCTCCACCTTGCTCTCACCCATGAACTCCACCTCTGGCACCCTCGTCACCGCTGCTATGCCTGCCTCCGCCTCTCCGGCAGTGCATGTCACTAGCGTGCGCACTCATGTGCCCGTCGCGCTCGACCTCCATGCCTCGAACTTCACCAAGTGGCGGATGCTCGTCCGCGTTCTCCTCGGCAGGTACGACTTGCTCCCTTACGTCAACGTCGTCACTGCCGCGGCGGACCACACGCCGGACTGGACTCGCGATCACTACGTCGTTCGGTCCTGGCTCTATGGGTCCATCTCCGACAAAATCCTGGACATAATCATGGCGGAGGATCAGACCGCCCAGGAAGCATGGATGCTCATCACCATGTTTCTGGACAATCAGATGACTCAGGCTGTTTACCTTGAGGCGGAGTTCCGAGGTCTCGTCCAAGGTGACCATCACAGCCTACTGTCATCGCTTCAAGGCCCTTTCGGATGCTCTCAGCGACGTCGGCACCCCCGTCTCCGACAAAACTCTTGTCCTCAACTGCCTTCGTGGACTCAATTCGTGCTTCTCCAACATCACGACGATCGTCACCATGCAGAATCCCCTTCCGTCATTCAACCAGACGGTTAACCGGAAAGGGTTACGTCGATGCAAATTTTGACACTGATCCAGATGACTCTAAGTCTCAATCTAGATCCATTTTGAAAGTGTGAGCAATTAGCTGGAGTAGCTCTGTGCAGAGCATTGTTGACATAGAAATTTGCAAAATTCGTACGGATCTGAATGTGGCAGACCCGTAGACTAAACTTCTCTCACAAGAAAAAAATTATCACACCTTAGTACTCTTTGGGTGTTAATCACATACCGATGTGAACTAGATTATTGACTCTAGTAAACCCTTTGGGTGTTGGTCACATGACGATGTGAATTATGGGTGTTAATCACATGGTGATGTGAATTATTGATGTTAAATCACATGGCGATGTGAACTAGATTATTGACTCTAGTGCAAGTGGGAGACTGAAGAAAATATGCCCTAGAGGCAATAATAAAGTTATTATTTATTTCCTTATTTCATGATAAATGTTTATTATTCATGCTAGAATTGTATTAACCGGAAACGTAATACATCTGTGAATACATAGAGAAACATAGTGTCACTAGTATGCCTCTACTTGACTAGCTCGTTGATGAAAGATGGTTAAGTATCCTAACCATAGACATGAGTTGTCATTTGATTAACGGGATCACATCATTAGGAGAATGATGTGATTGACTTGACTCATTCCGTTAGCTTAGCACTTGATCGTTTAGTATGTTGCTATTGCTTTCTTCATGACTTATACATGTTCCTATGACTATGAGATTATGCAAATCGCGAATACCAGAGGAAGACTTTGTGTGCTACCAAACGTCACAAAGTAACTGGATGATTATAAAGGTGCTCTACAAGTGTCTCCGATGGTACATGTTGAGTTGGCATAGATTAAGATTAGGATTTGTCACTCCGATTGTCGAAGAGGTATCTCCGGGCCCTCTCGGTAATGCACATCACTATAAGCCTTGCAAGAAATACAACTAATGATTTAGTTGCAGCATAGTGCATTAAGGAACGAGTAAAGAGACTTTCCGGTAACGAGATTGAACTAGGTATTGGGATACAGACGATCGAATCTCGGGCAAGTAACACACCGGTGACAAAGAGAATAATGTATAGTGTTATGCGGTTTGACCGATAAAGATCTCCGTAGAATATGTAGGAACCAATATGAGCATCCAGGTTCAGCTATTGGTTATTGACCGGAGACATGTCTCAGTCATGTCTACATAGTTCTCGAACCCGTAGGGTCCGCACACTTAAAGTTCTGTGACGATCAGTTTTATGAGTTTATATGTTTTGATGTACCGAAGGTAGTTCGGAGTCCCGGATATGATCACGGACATGACGAGGAGTCTCGAAATGGTCGAGACATAAAGATTGATGTCTTGGAAGCCTATATTTGGACATCGGAAGAGTTCCGGCTAAAATCGGGATTTTACCGGAGTACCAGAGGGGTTACCAGAACCCCCCGGGGGCTAATGGGTCTTGTTGGGCCAGAAGGAAAAGATAGAGGTGCCGGCCTAGGGTAGGCAGCACGCCCCCTCCCTCTGGTCCGAATTGGACTAGGAGAGGGGGGGGCCCCCTTTCCTTCTCTTTCTTCCCCTTACTTTCCCCCTCCTAGTAGGAGTAGGAAAGGGAGGAATCCTACTCCTACTAGGAGGAGGATTCCTCCTCCTAGCGCACCAACAAGGGCTGGCCGGCCTCCCCCTTGCTCCTTTATATACATGGTCAGGGGGGCACCTCTAGAGACACAAGTTGATCACAAAGATCTCTCCCAGCCGTGTGCGGTGCCCCCTCCACCATAATCCACCTCGGTCATACTGTAGCGGTCTTTAGGTGAAGCCCTGCTGCGGTAGCTTCATCAACATCGTCACCACGCCGTCTTGCTGACGAAACTCTTCCCCGAGCTCTACTGGATCGTGAGTTCGCGGGACGTCGCCAAGCTGAGCGTGTGCTGAACGCGGAGGTGCCGTACGTTCGGTACTGAGGATCGGTCGATCGTGAAGACGTACGACTACATCAACCGCGTTGTCATAACGCTTCCGCTTAACGGTCTACGAGGGTACATGGACGACACTCTCCCCTCTCGTTGCTACGCATCACCATGATCCTGCGTGTGCGTAGGATTTTTTTTGAAATTACTATGTTTTCCAACAACATTATGGTATGACGGAAGTAAAGGAGATGCACAAAAGTGCAATCATCGAAACATGTACGGAAGCTCAACCACGTGACTATTTTCTCTATGCATGATTTTATTATATTAGTTGGAGACTGGGCCTTTATATTTTCATGAGAAAATTTTGGAACAAGATTAAAAGATTTTAAAACTGGTAGATGATGTGTGCATCTATTCCTTTTCTCTTTAAAAAGGTATAACTTTTTTTGTTGTTCATTCTGTGAGGCTCTTTCATCTTATATCTATAGTAAACTTAATTACTGTAGAGACATGTAGGAGTTGATGTCAAGTGAATGAACAATTAGAAGTTTTATTTTCAATGTGTTGAAGGCATTAGATATCAAGGTTAGAGGTGATTAAATAATTTGATTATTTTTTTGTAGATAGGGAACATTTTAGTATAAGCGCCATTTCATTTTCTATTTTTAAGTATTAAATTTTGAAAAAGATAATATTTGAATATTAAACATATATGGTCATTGGACAAGATGGAACTGTTTGAATAGAAATTTGGGAATTCTCCATTACCTTACTCCCACAAGATGGAACTGTTACTAAACTAGCCCGTGCGAATGCACGGGTTGACGACTAGTACCTAAACTAATTTTCGACTCCCAAGAAATTTCCATGTTAATCAAAAAATTAGAGCCGTTTATCTGGTGGGGCCGAGTTATTACGGTGTAGATTAGCCCAAAAGTCACCACCACAATTTACGTTACTCACGTCGTGAAAAAAAAAGATCAAAGCTGCATGTAACAAATACCAAACCTGGCCCTTCTAAAAACATGTCCATATTAATATATATATTTCACAAAAAAAATCATCACGATATCTCTATCCCACGTGAATTTCAAGAGAAGACATTACGTGGCCTTTCCCTCTCTTAGCTAAGATTGAATCCTATATTGTTCTAGAAAAAGTGAACAAATTGTAATGATCAAGATTTCAGAAAGAGTCCCACGTTAATACGTTCAAGAAAAAAACCAAATCTCACGTAAAAAAAACTTAGGTAGCTCCCTGTCGCTCAATATCACGTGGTCATCTTATCTCCCCCTCCGTACACAATCTCACCCTCATGCCCTCCCACCGGTCGCCTATGATCTACGGAACTCGCCGCCACCGTCCTCTCGCGTTCATCCTTCCGCTGCCATGATTCTTCGTCTTGCATTGCTGCGGCCGCAAGCCAACACGACTGGCTTTCCTGCTCTCCTTGACCCGTCTTCTCTCTCTTCTTGGATCATCTCGAGCCGATGTTGCAATCATGGCTTTCCCCGGTCGCTGCTACATCTCCAACCCTTGGTGTGGCGTCCCTGCGATCTCTACCTGTCCCTTCAGTCTAGATTGCGGCCGTTTCCTCTTGAAAGGTTCATGCAATCCGATTCAGTAGTCACAGTTTCTTCTCTCCGCCGGATCACCATGTATGGTTTGCCCCAAGCTCTTACTCCATTGCAGCGCTACCTGTCTTTAGGGCCTCTTTTGCATGGCGATGCAACATCAAGGGCGACTATGGTGCACACCAAGCTATTCCACAAAAACGTGGCCAAGGATGAATCTACGACTTATGGTGACAGGTGAGAATCGATGTTTGATGAGGTGTAAGTTTGTATTTAATGTTAGATATGGAAATTAATATTCCGTGTTTTAGCAAATCGTTACTCTCTCTGTACTAGATACGCAACAGAATAATGTCTATGATTTGATATATTTTCTTATCATTGTTTCACTACGCATAGTGGTATAGATCTGATTGCTTTTTTCTGGCACCTCAAATATGTCACACAAAGTGAAATCCTTGAAGCAAACTTTATCACTTCATCGATATCTAGAATTCGTTATTGCCTGACTTTTTAATTTAGCTGTCTAAATAATCTTCCCGTTTTTTCTTTCTTCTTTTGGTATTCAAGCTAACTGTTTGATTGCTGATGCGCGTTTCTTTTCTAACAGCAATAGAGGTGGATTTTGACTGTATTTCAGAAAATACCTGTAACACAGAATTGCAATCTCAGAATGAGAATGATTGTGTGTTATGTTGTTTTCCTTTAATATTTTTTATACGCTCTCTTCATTTTACTTTAGGTTTACGAATGTTGGTCTGGTACATAATGCATGAGTTCAGTCTAAGCATTTCAGTGTTATAATCATATTTTTTATTTCTTGGTATTGATCACACCACGTCATTGGTGAGAGCCTACTTAATTAATCAATATTGTTGTGCTTTCATATTTGTCTGGTCTGTTCAAATACTTTCTTTAATAGTTTTCACTGGATTACAGACATGGCCTTCTTTGTCTTCGTGGAGCTAGCAGAAATCTGTTTTTGATCAATGAAAGACAATGCAAACATTTATTGTAAGTTTCTATGAGTGTAGATGCTATTTTTTACTATCTTCAGACCCGCCTTCAACAACTGACAATTTGGGTAATATTTAGCTTTAAGAACTCTGGTACACAGAGAATGTGGATTTGAAATCAGTCTCCAAGATTGTTTCGCCAACATAGCTAAATTAAAAGAGTGCAGATCACGAAAGCCCATACCTCCATCTTTCTTTGGGATGCACATTCTCCACCATGCCATCCAATGCATACGTTTTTGGTCCTCTGTATCTCCCCACCAGAATTCAGACATTGCATTAGTCATTTCTTTGCATAATTTCTTTGGTACGTTAAAGACAGACATAGCAAAAACTGGAATGGATTGTATAACCGCCTTCAGTAAAATTTCCTTTCCTCCCATAGACAATTTTTGTTTCTTTCCAGCTTTTCAGCCGCACTATAATTCTCTCTAAGAGCTCAATAAGACTGTCACTCCTGTCCACACGCACCATAACCGGCAGCCCTAAATATTTATCTGATAGAGCTTCAGACATAATATTCAATTCTGTGCATATGTCGGCCTTAGTCTCCACACTCACATCGGGACTAAAGTAAATGTTGCATTTTGCTTCACTAACCAGTTGGCCAGAAGTTGCAGAATATTGATCTAGAACCTGTCTCAGTGAGGTTGCATTATTCATATCTGCTTTCATAAGGATAAGTGAGTCATCAGCAAAAAATAAATGTGAAACTGATGGTGCATTTCTGCAAACCCTGACACCTTCAATGCCAGGAACCTCCTCTCTATGAGCCATAAGACTAGAAAGCCCTTCCGCACAAATCAAAAACAGATATGGAGATAGGGGGTCTCACTATTGGAGTCCCCTTCCAGGAATAAAATAATCTGTTTCTTGATTATTGAATCTGACCTTCTATTTAACTGACCGGACACATGCCATCAACAGATTTACAAACTCTACATGAAAGCCCAAGCGTGTCATCATTCTCCTCAAAATATTCCATTCCACCCTATCATAGGCCTTGTGCATATCCAGTTTAACCGTGCAATAGCCCCATTTGCCTTTCTTCTTATTTTTTATTGTATGAATGCTCTCATAAGCCAACAAAATGTTATCTGTAATGAGCCGACCTGGGACAAAGACACTCTATATCGGAGAGATGATATCATCTAGAATAGATTTTATCCGAAGAGCTATCATTTTGGAGATTACCTTATATAAGACATTACACAGGCTAATGGGCCTGTACTGTGTAATGAGCTCCGGAGATTCTACCTTTGGTATAAGAACAATTGCCGTGCCATTCCACCCCTCCGCAATTACCTTCCGATTTATTGCTTCAAGAACAAACTCCGGCCACAATCTCTTACAACGCACACGGGAGGGGTTTTATACCCGGGCCACGCCAGGGCACACACCCCACGTCCCTACCCACTCGAGCGTTTGATCCGGCCAGCTCTGGCCGCGCCCACGACGCGCGCGCACATGCCCCGGTCGCGGCGAGCCTGCAACAGATCAACTCGTCCAGCCCTTCACGTTCGCCCTAGTCCTGCGCATCGGGTGCACTCGCACATGCATACCCGCGCACACACTCATGCACACACACATGACATACACTAGTCGGACAATGCCCATACAGACACACGTGCCCACCACGGTGCTCGCCACGTCCGCCGTGGCACACACTACTCGCCGTGCTACCGTGGCTTATTTCCTATCAGTCCCTAAGCCACGTGTACCGGAGGGCCGGCTCGTCGACGTCGATGTCGGCGAGGAGAGCCTTCTCCGCCTCCTCCGCCTTCTTTGGCTCCGTGCAGTCCTACCAGAAATGCCCGCGTTGGCCGTAGTTGTAGCATCGTCTGTGTCGCTTCCCTCCGCCGCATGACGTTGTGCTGCTGCCAGCGTCTTCATAGTCGAAGCCGCCGCTGTGCCGCCTACTCAACTGCTCGCCCGCCCGCTCACCACCGGTTTACGCATGACGCCGCGACCTCTCAACGAAAGCTTTCAGCCGACCCAGTACCTCCTCGAACAGCAACGTGTTGACATTGCAGAACTTCTCCAGTCTGGCGACAACGATTACAGGTGGTCGGGGACCGAGTTCAGGAGCTTCTTCACTGTCGACGGATCGTCCAGCGTCGACCCTAAGCCCCGCGTAATGTGCCACCATGCTGCCGATCTTCCCCGCGAACGCGTCCGACGTCTCTTTGTCCGCCATGCACAATTGCTCGAACTCGCCGCGAAGAGTGCCCAGCCGCGCCGCCCTGACCCGATCCACGCCGACGAACCGTTTCTTAAGCCTAATGCAAAGCTTCGCTGCCGTCTTCTTTGACGAAACTTGCAGCAAGATGTCCTCGGCGAGCGCCCCGAGCAGGTAAACCCTTGCCGTCTTGCTCTTCTTTGCATCGACCGCCGCGACGTCTGCCAGAGCCACCGCATCCCATAGGCCCTGCACGTCGAGGTTCGCCTCCACCTTGATCTCCTTTTACGATCCCATAGGCCCTGGAGCCATCTTAAAATTTTCCTGGAGTCTTAGCGGAAGGAAATGAGAATATAAGTTGTAGTTTCTATTAATAGTTTGTTGTACGATGAAGGAAAAAAAGAATATATTTTTTATGATCAACGATCTCAGGGCAAAGAATAAAAAGATGTGGACTGTCCATAATAGTTGAGACCATCTTAAAATTTTCTGGGCATCTTAGAGGAAGGGAATGCGAATTTAAAATGGTTCGGTTTCGGTTTTCAGTTTTTGGGTTGAAAGTACCCACCCCTACACGCAAGAGGGAAACGAAACTGGATCTTAGATAATCATTAGTAGTTGCTATTAATAATCCGTGGTACGATGAAGGAAAACCGAATTTCTTTTTTATAATCAACGATCTTAGCGTAAGGAATAAAAGAATATGGATTGTACGTAATAGTTGAGACGGTCTTAAATGTTGCCTACCGTCTTAGCAGAAGGGAATTAGAATTTAAATAGTAGCTGCTATTAATGATCCGTGGTACAATGAAGGAAAAAGAAAAGAAAAGAAAAATTGATGATCAACAATTTTAGCACAAGGAATAAAAATAATATATGATCAACTATCTTAGGGGCATGGAATAAAAGAGAAGTGAAAAAAAAGACTTACTTCACTGGTTAGCTAGGCCAGTGAACGCTTTTTTTCCTCGGCAGACCTGATAGGCCAAGCATAGCTAGGATAAGCTTGGCTCATTTCTGCGTCGTGGGAGTCGCCTCAGCAAACTCGATCGACCAGCGACCAACCGGTGGAACCACCCTACAAGGCAACCAGACTCTCATTGGTACGACACACACAAGTAGGGGTCGGTGTTTGGTTTATATGGTTATTTCTATTCGGCTTATTCGGTTTTATTGAATTTTCGTTTATGTAAGTAACAACAAAAATAATCACAATAAAATTGGGACCGAACCTCATTAACCAAAATTTATCGGTTCGGTTAACAGGAAAACCGAAATATGTCTGCATCATCATCAGTCGAAGTAATTTATCATGTAGTGATTCGTTATACTTTTTACAGACATAGCCATTAATCATCTCACAAAATATATAGTTGCCAATTACCCCTTTCGTCCAATCATATAAAGGCAGTTTTTTTGACACCAAATGCTCTTATATTATGGGACGGAGGGAGTAGCATTTGCATTCAACCGAGATACTATAGTCGATGAACTAGACCAACAGGCTTGTGCTTGCAAGAATCTGTGTACAATTACCGAAGCAACACACTAGATAGCTAGCGACTTAAACTAATTGGGTAGCTTGTTTTGCTTGCCCCGAAGAGAGACCAGGGTGTGAGACTCACAATTCGGTTACTTCGGTGAATAAGATTTTTCCAAACTGAAAATCGACTTAAAGCTGAGCACAAAATAGTGTCTATTTTTAAAACCAAACAGAAGAACCAAAAACCAATTTAGCCCATACTTAGGTTAAAACGGTTCGGTTTTGGTTTTTGTGTTGAAAGTGCTCAACCCTCCACGCAAGAGGGAAACAAAACTGGATCTTAAATAATGGATTGTCCATAATAGTTTGGACCATCTTAAAATTTGCTTGGATTCTTAGCAGAAGGAAACAAGAATACACGTCGTAGTTGCTATTAATAGTTTGTGGTATGATGAAGGAAAAAAGAATATTTTTATATGATCAGCAATCTTAGGGCAAAGAATAAAAAGATGTGGACTGTCCATAAAAGTTGAGACCATCTTAAAATTTTCTTGGCGTCATAGCGGAAGGGAATGAGAGCTTAAAATGGTTCGGTTTTGGTTTTCAATTTTGGGTTGAAAGTACCCACCCCTACACGCAAGAGGGAAACGGAACTGGATCTTAGATAATCATTGGTAGTCGCTATTAATAATCCGCGGTAGGATGAAAGAAAAACGAATTTCTTTTTTATGATCAACGATCTTAGCGTAAGGAATAAAAGAATATGGACTGTACGTAATAGTTGAGACCGTCTTAGCGGAAGGGAATGAGAATTTAAATAGTTGCTGCTATTAATGATCCGTTTTGGTTCTTCTGTTTGGTTTTAAAAATAGACACTATTTTGTGCTCAGCTTTAAGTCGATTTTCAGTTTGGAAAAATCAATTTAGCCCATACTTAGGTTAAAACGGTTCGGTTTTGGTTTTTGTGTTGAAAGTGCTCAACCCTCCACGCAAGAGGGAAACAAAACTGGATCTTAAATAATGGATTGTCCATAATAGTTTGGACCATCTTAAAATTTGCTTGGATTCTTAGCAGAAGGAAACAAGAATACACGTCGTAGTTGCTATTAATAGTTTGTGGTATGATGAAGGAAAAAAGAATATTTTTATATGATCAGCAATCTTAGGGCAAAGAATAAAAAGATGTGGACTGTCCATAAAAGTTGAGACCATCTTAAAATTTTCTTGGCGTCATAGCGGAAGGGAATGAGAGCTTAAAATGGTTCGGTTTTGGTTTTCAATTTTGGGTTGAAAGTACCCACCCCTACACGCAAGAGGGAAACGGAACTGGATCTTAGATAATCATTGGTAGTCGCTATTAATAATCCGCGGTAGGATGAAAGAAAAACGAATTTCTTTTTTATGATCAACGATCTTAGCGTAAGGAATAAAAGAATATGGACTGTACGTAATAGTTGAGACCGTCTTAGCGGAAGGGAATGAGAATTTAAATAGTTGCTGCTATTAATGATCCGTGGTATGGGCTAAATTGATGATCAACAATCTTAGCACAAGGAATAAAAATAATATATGATCAACTATCTTAGCGGCATGGAATAAAAGAGAAGAGAAAAGAAAGACTTACTTCACTGGTTAAGCTAGGCCGCCAGTGAATGCTTTTTTCCTCGGCAGACCTGATAGGCCAAGCTTAGCTAGGATAAGCTTGGCTCATTTCTGCGTCGTGGGAGTCGCCTCAGCAAACTCGATCGACCAGCGACCAACTAGCATGGCTGGTCCGCGAATGCTTCCTAAGCCGATACAGCGATCAGTGCAAGGCTATTTAAACAGGCCAGATTGCTTGCACGGGGGCGGTGTGGGACTACACCATCGAGCCGAGCCGTGTGGCTGGCCGCGTTGCTCGTTCCAGGTCGGCATCAACCAACTCGGACAGCCTTCCATACTTATCCAACGTCTGCCGTCCGATCTGGGCCAGAT
Source organism: Triticum aestivum (assembly GCF_018294505.1). Classification (NCBI taxonomy): domain Eukaryota; kingdom Viridiplantae; phylum Streptophyta; class Magnoliopsida; order Poales; family Poaceae; genus Triticum; species Triticum aestivum. The sequence goes on from NC_057812.1 coordinate 737,092,375, forward strand.
ATTCAGGTACACTGTCGTCGCCGTACTACTTGGCTGCTCGAAACTGTAGTCTCGGCCAAGCTAATGCAGAGATTGTAGTTTGGTTTTCAGTTAAAATAAGAGCATGCATGCATGCGGTCGGATGGGACGCGCTCATGCATGCAGCGTGCTAGTGGGTTGGTGCGCCATGCACGTACCTGTTTCTTTTCCTTTGTTTTCTTCCGGACGTGGACGACGCCATGTGAGCTAGCTTTTGAGCTTTGTAATCACATAGGAAAAGGAATGAGAAAACAGAAAACGCTGCCAGCACAAATATCCCTCGCTTGTTCATGTCCATCTCTCTCTCTCTCTCTCTCTCTCTCTCATCTAGCTAGTTTAACAACGACAATTGGCATTAGAGCTACCTGGTGTTTGATCCACTCTTGGTGGCCGGCGGTGTTTGATCCGTGACGCACAATGTTAGATAGCATTTCAGAGAAGAACAAGGCCGGGACAAAGGGAGGCACCAATTCACCACCGAAATCGCCGCCCATGAAGCGTCTGACCGCCGACGGGAGAGGCGCACCAACTACATGGAGTGGTCACTTTTCATGTAGGTCAAGCTGCAAGCGGCTGGGCTCTGGCGCGTGCGCGATTGTACCGAGGACAAGCGCGAGGATCGGCAAGCCCTCTCCGTCATCCTCACCGGCATGCCACCTGAGATGATGCGAGTACTGGTGGCCATGGACACTCCCAAGGTCGCTTGGGAGATGATCGGAGACTCTCCAGATGGGAGCGCGTGTGCAAGGCCAAGGCGCAAGTGCGCCACCGGGAATTTGAAGGTCTCTTGGGAGATGATCAGGGATGGCGAGTCTATCGAGGATTTCGTGTTGCGTCTCACCTGCGTGGTAGCTGACCTGGAGTTGTATGGCAATCCAGTGACGGAACACAAAGCCGTCCAGAAGTCCCTCCAGGTCGTGCCGCGCAAGTACCCTCGAGTCCCGCTACAACCTCAATGATGCCTCTTAGTCCGCCGGTCGCCTTCGTCTCACTGCAGAGGAATGGGCAGCGCCCCAGCAACATTTCTGGGGCGGCTCTTCCTCGGGCGGTGGCGGAAAAGGCAACTCGCCAAACAAGCCAAAACCGGGCCCTTTGATCCGCGCCCTGATCGGGGGCGCTCAACCCACTATGGGTGACGGGCCACTGTCACCTGCACTATATAAAGAGGTGGGGGTCGGCGGCTCGCATCACGAGGTTCGTCGCACAGCTGTACGCCCCACCTAATCCCCTTCCGATCTAGGGTTAGTGCAGTGCTGATGGGAAGCGCCGCCACCACTTCGCCCACTACTCTCTGCCATCCTTCCAGTACGGTTCCCTACCCTGTAGAGGGTTTTTGCTTTTTAGTGCATGACCCGTGTGACCGGTGATGATGCACCCTTTTATTTCAGACTGGGTTTGTATTCAGGGCCGGATTGTCCCAAAATTTTATTTCCATTTTCCAGGCGCTTTTCATCGCACAGTACTTTCGTACAATGGACGGCAAGTCAGCGAAGCGTGTAATATCACGGCGACTTATGGCGTTGAGTATTCCCTTGTCCGTGCAATTATTGCAGAAGATTGAGATTGCGTCTTCCTCGCGGCAGTCCCTTAGCCTGTTCTTAACCAGGAGGAATCTGGCCCAGTAATGATGTACTGTTTCATCGGGTTCTTGCCTGATTTTGGATAGATCGCTTATGTTGGGGTGGGTGGGTGGAATTAAATCCGAAGCCTCACCCCATCTAAGGCTCAGAGGCCGAGGAATTTCTGAACTCGAATATTTGGATTCCTGGATGTTGTCTAATGAATCCAGCCCGTCGCCTGACTCTAAGTTCAGGTCTTGAGTGATATCCTCCCCTCCGCGGGTATCCGGCTTGGAGGGATCGGGAATCCGGACATAGCGAGTCCTTAAGATAGATGAAGGGTCTCCGCACTGTCCCTCTACCACGGCAACGTGATGGGTGACTTGGGGAGAGTTAATCTCTCTCAGATCGGTTTTAGGCCCGATCTGGTCGTAATCCGTAGCGACTCCCAGGGCGGCGAAGCGATCCAAGAGCTCGTTTATGGAGGAAAGCTCCATTGGATCTAACTGCTTGGCGAGTTCCGATCTGACATGAAGATTGTTTTCGATGGCTCGAGAGGTCATCATCGGCGCAGAAGCCGAACAGGCGGTCATAAGAAAACCACCTAGCCGGAGGGTTTGGCCGACAGCCAAAGCTCCCTTAGCAACGGTGCCGTCTTTAAAGACGGGGCGAGGCATCCTTTCTGATGGCGACGACACAGAGGAACTCTCAATGAATGCACCAATGTCGGTGTCAAAACCGGCGAATCTCGGGTAGGGGGTCCCGAACTGTGTGTCTAGGCCGGATGGTAACAGGAGGCAAGGGACACGAAGTTTTACCCAGGTTCGGGCCCTCTCGATGGAGGTAAAACCCTACGTCCTGCTTGATTAATATTGATGATATGGGTAGTACAAGAGTAGATCTACCATGAGATCGAGGAGGCTAAACCCTAGAAGCTAGCCTATGGTATGATTGTTGATGTGTATGTTGTCCTACGGACAAAAACCCTCCGGTTTATATAAACACCGAATAGGGTTAGGGTTACATAGAGTCGGTTACAACGGTAGGAGATCTTCATATCCGTATCGCCAAGCTTGCCTTCCACGCCAAGGAAAGTCCCTTCCGGACACGGGACGGAGTCTTCAATCTTGTATCTTCATAGTCCAGGAGTCCGGCTGAAGGTATAGTCCGGCTATCCGAACACCCCCTAATCCAGGACTCCCTCAACTAGTTTCACACAAATTCTTGACCGATCCTGGGCTGCCGCAAGGCTTCCCCGCGGGTGGAGCGTATACGTCGTACTCCAGGGCCCTTTCATGAATTTATTAGAGAACACCCAATTCGCACAGACTGCGACGTTAACAGTCAAATTCATATAGGTGTGTTCCTCAGAAGATTTTCTACAGAACAACATCTCTGCTTACCCGAATAAGCCACTTGAAACACATTAAGATAAGTATCAACCTGCCATGTAGATCAGGAGGGTATTGCATCTTCATGGGGTGGGAGAGTTAATATAGGGATACTCTCCTTTCAGCTGACCAACAGCTTGTCTCCCACTTCTACTTCATGGGATCTCCGATCACATAGAGTGGGTTACCACTATGGACAACTCATGCGGTGGGTCTCAAGCCCATCTCCATCGATGCATTATCTAGCACGTTACGTGATAGACCCTTTGTGAAGGGATCTGCCAAGTTTTCCGACGTTTGGATATAATCCAAAGTAATAACTCTGGAGTTTCTCAATTATCTGACAGATTTTAGTCTCCTCTTCACATGTCTTGAGGACTTCATATTGTCCTTTGAACTGTTTATCTTGACGATCATAGTTTGATTATCACATTCATCAGGATAGGGGGTATTGGGTTTTCAACCATAAGTAAGTCCATCAAGAATTCACGAAACCACTCTGCTTCAACAGTGGCAATGTCTAATGTTGTGAGTTCTGCTTCCATAGTTGACCTCGTTAAGATGGTCTGCTTGCAAGACTTCTAGGAAACAGCACCACCACCAAGTGTAAAAACATAACCACTTGTGGCCTTAATCTCATCAGCAACAGATATCCATTTTGAGTCACTATAACCCTCCAGTACCCTTGGATACCCGGTGTAGTGAATCCCATAGCTCGCAGTGCCTTTCAAATAGCGCATAACTCTGTCAAGCGCATGCCAATGATCATCTCCCGGTTTTGACACAAACCGACTCAGCTTGCTCACAGCAAAAGAGATGTCAGACCTCGTGGAACTCGCCAAATACATAAGCGAGCCAATAATCTGAGAATATCTCAGTTGATCTCTAGCAATCCGTCGGTTCTTTCGAAGCAACACACTAGCATCCTATGGAGTTGGAGAAGGCGTGCAGTCGCTATACCCAAAACGACTCAAGACCTTTTCCACATAGTGAGACTGAAGCAGTGTGATCCCACCATTCTCATCTCTCAGCACCTTGATGTTTAAGATAACATCAGTTACTCCTAGATCCTTCATCTCAAAACAGCGAGATAAGAAATCCTTAACCTCCTTGATTAAATCAAGTTTAGTTCCAAAGAACAGTATGTCGTCGACATACAGACAAAGAATTACTCCTTCGCCCCCACCATAGCGATAGTACACGTACTTGTCACCATCGTTTACTACAAAGCCGGCAGCTGTTAATGTTCTTTCGAACTTCTCATGCCACTCCTTAGGAGCTTGTTTAAGGCCATATAAAGACTTTAATAACTTGCACACCTTTCCTTCCTGACCAGGTACTACAAAACCATCTGGATGATCCATGTAAATGTCTTCACCTTGTGAGGAAGCCAGTGAAGACCGTGTGAGGAAGCCAGTGATAGTAGCACCCGAATTGTGGTCAGTCTAGCCACGGGTGAGTAAGTATCAAAGAAGTCTTCACCTTCTTTCTGGGTATAACCCTTGGCCACAAGCCGTGCCTTGTACTTTTCAATCGTACCATCATGTCTAAGCTTCTTCTTGAACACCCACTTACATACTACAGGTTTGCACCCATAAGGATGGTCAGTGAACTCCCAAGTACCGTTAGCTAAGATGGAATCCATCTCGTTACGAACAGCTTGCTTCCAGTAGTCAGCATCAGGAGATGCATAGGCTTCTAAAATAGTCATGGGTGTGTCATCCACAAGGTACACAATGAAATCATCACCAAAAGACTTTGCAGTCCTCTGTCTCTTTCTCCTCATAGGAGTTCCATTGTCACCCTCAACAGGATTCTCAACATGTTCCATCGCAATAGTGGGTTTAGGAATTACAACGAATTCTTCACTAGATGGAGTAGGTATCTCCTGATTTGATGAACTCAACATATCCTTCATAGGAAATATGTCCTCAAAGAAAGTTGCATCATTCGACTCCATAATCGTAACAACATGCATGTCAGATACCTCTGATTTTATTATCAAACATCTATAGACAATGCTATGAAAAGCATAGCCCAGAAGAACACAATCCACGGTTTTTGGTCCAAGCTTGCGCTTCTTGGGAATTGGTATATTGACTTTCGCCAAACAACCCCAAGTACGTAGGTAAGAGAGTTTTGATCTTTTTCTTTCCCATTCCTCGAACGAAGTCATAGTCTTACACTTTGTGGGAACTCGGTTTAGGACATGACACACAGTCATTAGCGCCTCCCCCACCATTCCTTGGAAAGACCCGATGTGTCTAACATGGTGTTAACCATATCAGTTAGAGTTCGGTTCTTTCTTTCGGCTACCCCATTTGACTGAGGTGAGTAGGGAGGCGTCCTCTCATGGATTATACCATGTTCCGCACAAAATAGATCAAATTCATTGGAAAAATACTCCCCACCATGATCGGACCTAAGCCGTTTAATTTTTCGATCAAGTTGGTTCTCTGCCTCAGCTTTATAGTTTTTGAAGAAAGTTAAAGCCTCATCTTTTGATTTCAGAAGATACACATAACAATATCTAGTGGAGTCATCCATCAACGTCATCAAGTATATCTTTCCACCTTTTGTCAACACGCCATTCATCTCACAAAGATCAGAATGTATAAACTCTAGTGGCGCCAAGTCTCTTGCCTCTACAGTCTTATGGGACTCGCGAGGTTGCTTAGCTTGCACACATACTAGGCACTTAGAGCCTTTGACAGTAGATATTTTCGGAACTAAATTCATATTGGCTAGCCGCGTCATGCAACCAAAGTTAATATGACAAAGTCGTGAATGCCAAATATCAGACTCATTGTTGTGGTAAACATTATTAATAACTTTAATGCAAATATCTGACAAAGACAGGCGGAACAAGCCTCCGCTCTCATAGCCTTTTCCAAAAAATTGTCCATACTTAGAAATTACAACTTTATTGGATTAGAAAACCAACTTAAAACCATCTCGACATAAACGGGAACCGCTAACGTGATTTTTATTTATGGACGGCACGTGATGAACGTTCTTCAGACGCGCAGTCTTCCCCGAAGTAAACTTCAGATCGACCGTACCAACACCTCGAACGATGGCATGTGACCCGTTCCCCATCAGCACGGGTGAAGTCCCTATTGCCTGGTGAGAAGAAAACATGGAGGCGTCAGCACAAACATGTACATTGGCAGAAGTGTCAATTAACCAATCAGGGGATTGAAATACTGAAAGGATGGTAGAAAAAATACCGTACCCTGATTCCTTCATATCAATATCACCGATGACAACATTAGCGGACTTGCCGCTCTTCTCATGTTCGCGTTCCTCAAAGAGGTTAGGACACTTTGGAGCCCAGTGATTAGGATCACCGCAGACATGGCAAAGTCCCGTCCCCTTCTTATGAGAATTCTTCTTGAAGTTGGTAGAATGTGATGGCTTGTTCTTTGTATCATACTTTCCTTTGCCCTGAGTTTTGTTCTTATTGTTTTTGAACTTGTTGGGTTGGGAGTTCTTCGTCTGTACCATATGGGCACTAGAAGCTCCCTCAGCAACTCGAGCACATGTGTCCTTTGCTCTCGCCTTCTCTTCAATGCCAAGAGTAGCAATGAGATCCGCAACGGAAAACTCCTGTCTCTTGTGTTTCAGGGAAGTAGCAAAATTGTTCCGCGAAGGTGGAAGTTTGGCAATGATGCCTCCGACAACAAATTTGTTCGGCAACACACACTTGAAGTACTCAAGTTCTTTCGCGAGCGACTGTATCTCATGAGCCTGTTGTACAACAGAGCGCTCATCAGTCATCTTGTAGTCATAGAATTGCTCCATGATGTACAACTCACTGCCGGCGTCCGAGGCACCAAACTTGGCCTCGAGCGCAGCCCACATGTCCTTGCCGTTTTCAAACGACATATACGAATCCACAATGGGATCATCCAGAACACTCAGAAGAGCGCCTTTAAAGAGAGTATCGATCTTCTCAAAAGCTTCTTGTTATGCTGGATTAAGATCGCCCTCAGGCTTGCCCTTGGTGGCGTCATAGCAGCCCATGGTCTGAAACCAGTAGACTGCTCTCGTGCGCCACCTCTTATATTGCGCCCCCTTAAAGGCGGGCGGCTTCAGATGCGCAGCAAAACCACTCGGAGTAAATTGCCTATAGTCAGGTTTTTGGATTGTTGGAAATATGAGCAAGTTACTACGAGATTTAATCCGAATAATTAGAAGATAAATCATGTTTACAGTAGCAGAGATTAAACTAATCATGTGAACTAGCATAGCAGATGAACAGATCACATCTAGGGCACATACTAGAAACATGAATTCTACCACTATCTCGAATAGGAAGGATAGAATCACATACGGTGCAGGGGGAGCAGCACCGCCGGTGTTGACGTTGTCGCCCATGTCGTTGAGGATGAGGTTTCCAAGGTCGGGCAAGAAGTCGTCGTTCGTGAAGTCCTCGCTGCCAGCAGTCGCGCGAGTGCGCTCCCCAAAAACCTGATCGCCCCTCTCCTGTACAGGATCACGAGAGGCGGGGTTCTGGAGGCCTGTTGTCCCTTCTCCCAGAGCACGCCGAAAGGAGGGATGGAGAAGACTTGCTTGGCGGCGCAATGATCTGGAACGGTGGTGAGAAACCATACGAAGCGGCGGCGGCTAGGGTAGACGTCCGCCTGACTATATAGTGCGGGCCGGGCAGGTCGTGGGAGTAAACCCCACGTCCGAGTCATCACGATCCAAAAGAATCGGAAACGGTTCAGTAATTAACGCGTCCATTATTTATTAATTAATGACTCATTAATTTTCCGGAGCAGCAAAAATATAGACAACGTGCATAGCTCTGTCCATGGCTCGGCTCAATCCCGCAACCCGCGGTGCGGCGCGGCACGGCTTGGTGAGGCGAGCGTGTAGGTCTCCTCTTCTCATGCTCATACAAGTGGTAGAAGAGCTCACCTTATAAAGAGGTGCAACTCTCTCTCAACTTCCGGGGTGGGACTAAACTTTAGCCTCACTCACTCCACTCACATGTGTGCATGAATAGGCCAAGAGAATTTCAGAATTTTACTTGGGCTTTGGGCCAAAGGCCTACTAGCAAAATTCCAGCAACTTCTGCAGCAGCTCGAGGACGAGGAACTCGGGGTCGGGAGGAGGAGCTCGAGGACCTGCCTCCAGGACATGAGCACCGCTGCCGGAGCTGGCAAGTCACGGGATTTGCAGAAAAGGGAATCGCTTCCCTCCTGATTTCCTGGTGCGGACGAAGAGAAGCGGCGAGACGATGGGGAGAAGGCGTTCGGTGCGTGCCAAGGCGATGGAGCAGGCAGCGACGCGATGGAGCAGGCGGCCGGCACATGGGGAGGCGACGGAGCAGTGAAGCGGTCGGAGTGAGAACTGCATAGTTTGTTGGAAGAAAGGGGAGGTGTTTTTCGCAAAATGTTGTTGGAGAGAACTTTTCCCGGACGGAGGGAGTACTAATGATACTCTCCTGCTACCTTGGTACTTTAGTATGGTACGACTTTGCTGAAAAAGCCATTGTTTGTAGTACTAAAAAATTATAGGAATAGGATCCGCTGACATCAATTTACTACTTTGGATTAATTATTGTCCGAGGACCATCTAAAGATAGATTTCCAAATACTGAAGGCGAGTTAGTCTATTCATTGGTCTGTGTTGTACATTATGCAACAGTGAAACTACAACACAAAAAATTGTTAACTTGTAATGACATACCAGACCATGATATCATCATGTAGATCCGCTACTTCTCTTCCCCGATCAGACCATCGGTTGCATATATCACATCCGGTTGCATACGTATTTGCTTTTTTTGCTTTGAGCTTAGTATGTCATTTTGTGCAGAGTACAGCCAATTCTTTTCTTCTGCTTGATATGTTATAACATGAAAGAATGTATCTCACCAGATTTGTTACATTTTCTAGGTTTATGACAAAATGGAGATGGTGGGCTCCTGATGGTGAAGTAATTGTGATGAAGTGTGGATGTCCCTGTTGAGACAAAGCATCAGGATTGGCGGCAATTAACATGCTCCTGACTTTATGTTTGCTCCTTTGCATATCCAGAATTAGCAGTGCCAGGCGGTGTAGGTACACCTATGTTGCTTTAAGTCAACTTATTACATTGGTGTTAAAATTTACATGTACGAATTCATGTTAAGCTCTGCATTTTTATTCTCTTGCCAAGTCTCCTGCCATTACTATTGATTTTCACTATAACAGTTGAAGTCATTATGAATCTGGCTTTTGTATTCTTTTCAAACTTGCAATGTTAACAGTGTTTATATATTTCTTATGCATCTCTAATGCTATTAATGAACATATTTCTAATGCATTCTTTTTGAAACTTGCAATGTTAACAGTGTTAACATATTTCATATGCATCTCTAATGTTACCAATGGATGTAAGGACTGATATGTTGCTCCCACCTACATCACTGTTTTTTGCAAGCACCGTCTTCTTTCTGTTGCAATATTAATTTGGATCTTTCAATTGTGAAGTGCCATCTTCTGCACTTTACTCTATAGGCACAATGGTACTAATTTGTGTTCAATCTCAGTATGAAATTTATCTGAATTCTATATAGCTTGCATAGTGCCTGGGTTCATTAGCGCATTCTATTATTATTTGTGTAGATCTTCCATATTATCATTAGCAAGATGAAGCCTGTCAAGTATTGGCCACTACTATCTGCATTAGCTTCGCCTCGGAAAATACCCTTTTCACTGGGAAGGAGAAAGTATTAATTCTTAGTAATGGTCAGCTATAAGCTACCGTAGATGTTCTTTGATTAATAAAGACAATGGCCTACTTATCGATGTTTGCAGCGCTTCGTTCCCAATTGTCTGTTATCTCATTATTTTTATGAGCAGCTAACATTTGTTGCAATACTTAATCTTGCCGATATGAACTACTTGGCTATAGTTATAGAACTTAGGTACTTATGCTTTGTACTGAACTTGATGCAATCGCGTTCAAATTAGTTGTCCTGAGCAAGCACTATGCATTGCTTTTGGTACATTTTTGCCTGTATGCTTTGGAGTAAAATTGTAGGTCAATTATCTTGGGAACAATACCTTGCTTTTGGTATATCCTTTATCTCTATGCTCTATGCTAAACTCAGTTATCCAGGGCAGTAGCTGCATTACTTTCATTATAACTTTAATGTTTGTTGTCTGTACAAAACTCATTTAGCTCGACCAATTACTGTAATACTGTAATATCCTTTGGATGTACTCCCTCTGTCTCAAAATAAGTGTCTTAACTTTAGTACAATTTTTTGTACTAAAGTTAAGACACTTATTATGAGACGGAGGGAGCATATAATTCCTTTGCTGTATTGGAGCTTGGACGTTGGGTCACTGTGCTGAGCCAGGCCCGGTGCGCCAAGGCGCACTGGATATGAACCACGATGGCCCATGGTCTGCCCTTGATGCGTCTTGCCACTTCTTCAAAGCTTTGCTTTGCACTCAAAAAGAAAATTCTACCCGGGCTGCTCCTACAGCGCTACAATTGTGGTGTTGTTGCTTAACAGCCAAGCCACCAAGTTGTATAATTTCTATCCTCTTAAGTATATAATTGATATGTACTGCGTCTAGAAAATATGTATAATTCTATTTTTTAATTAGAATGTATTACATAATTCTATCATTTGCTAAGATTGGGAGATTTAAATTAAAATGTCTAGCAATATTTCATGTTTAATATGGAATTGTTAGAGTAAATCGATATTGATACATCGACAATGACTTTGAATCTATGAGTATCAGACGAAAGGTAATATACAAAATTTATTTTGTCACGACAATTGGATTTGGACGCACTTAAGTGTTTACTAGTAACACTGTCTATCTTATTTTAATGATTGTGCGCCCTGGTTCTAGTTTCCTCATGGGCCTCCATAATCTTAGGACCGGCCATGTCCTTCTCACTTCTTCCGCGCGCGCAGCCAGCTAGATCGCTCGATCGATCGCCAACGGAAGGAAGGAATGATGGATCCTTGGAGAGCAACTAGTTGGCGAGCTCTTCTTCAGGAGCCTCCCAACGATCACTTGGGTGTGGGCTGAGAGCGCGTCACTTGGCGCGCTCTCAGCCGCCGCCACATGTTGCACTCCCGTCGTATTTCGTTTTTTATTTTTACACACGCGTTTTCGGCTTTTGAAACGCTTTTTTCTGTTTTTTCAATTTTTTTGTTTTCCACCATCTTCCTTTGCTTTTGGGTCAAAAAAATTTAAAAAAAATCATGAAAACAGTTCTTTTTCTTCCGTAGGAGGCACGATTTTGCTTCCGCAAGAGACACGACCGTGCCTTTTGGAAATGGAGAAAAAAAACGCATTTTCTGTTTTTTCCTTCCGCTATAGGTATGGTTTTGCTTCCGCTAGAGGCACGGTTATGCTTTCGCGAGAGACATGCCCGTGCCTCTCGGTCTCGGACAGAAAAACAAAACACATTTTCTGCTTTTCTTCTTCCGCCAGTGTACAGTTTTGCTTCCGCAAGAGGCACGGTTGTGCTTTCGCGAGAAGTACGTATGTGCCTCCGGGAAACGGAAAAGAAAACATTTTTTCCCGTCCGTTAGAGGCACGGTTTTGCTTCCGTGAGAGGCATGGAACTCGTCCCATCCTCTTTTTGGATCGCAAAGGAAGGAAGGAAAAAAAAGCTCGATACGGCACGCTGGTCATGCATGCGTCCCTCGCAGCAAAAATACTTTATACATGCATGCATGCTATCTGGCTGGCTGGTGTCAGGGGCAGGCCCAAGATTTTAAGAGTGTATTCAGAATTCTAAAGGCGGTTTTTTGAAAGCCTAAACCCAATTTTTGGTCTATATAACTGATTATGGTATTAGTCTATACAAATTGGACAATACATAAAGGTATAGCATAGTATAACAGATTCACACCAACATCTAAGATATATAGAGATATATTTTTCTTTTCGTAAAAACGGTTACATTTTACGTGATAACTTTTCAACTAGAAATATTTCGGTACGGAGGGAGTACATGCACACCCACAACACAACAACATGCATGCAGGTATGGTGTCTCGGCTCTGGCATGAGCGCGTTGGATTAACCTTCTACAACAATGCGATCAATGCACCATGTCCTTGCTCCTCGCAGCCTTGGAGGAGTCTCACTGTGAATGGGCGCTTTCAGTGCGCCACACGACAACCTCTTCCAAGGGAAAGGGCAAGGCATCCGCCGCGGACGGTGGCCATCCAACCTGAGCTTGGGGAGACATCGGCCGCGGACGGTGGCCATCCAACCTGAGTTTGGGGAGACATCGACCATCACGACTTCTGTGCCGGCGGAGGTGGTTTTGACGGCGGGCGAGATGAAGTGAAGACGATGGAACATGACGAAGGCACAATCGCGTCTTGCGCCCATGACCTTGTTTCGGAGGACCGGCTCCTTCCCGCATGGTGTCGGCCGTCCCTCCTCTCCTCCTAACCTATATATACTTGAGGTATTTGCCCTTTTCTATACACAGTTTTTGGAGCCTCCACTAGTTCATCTAGTTCTAGTTCTAGTTGGTCCTAGTTACCGATTAGAGCTAGGCCTAATCCTCATTATTAGAAGCCCGGTGTGGTTCTAATTCTCCGACAATAATTATCATCAACGGTTCGAGGGACTCCAAGTATAATCTACACAGACTCGCCTACTTCTGTTGCAACTCCGGAGTCGGTAAGGATCGTTGATCCAGACCCTATATGCATCTTTATATTGTTCCTGGGTGATCGCTGGGAGATTTTTTTTCTATTACGTGTACCAACACCAGGCTGGTGTCATCATGTGACAACCCTATGCCCACCCAGCATGACGCAAACAAAGGGGCGCCAAAGTCGACTACATTCCACGGCGATGAAAAGCGGAGCATGCATCCAAAAACACGCTAAACGACCAGGACCAGCAACATCCATAGCCGAATTGGAAAGCTCCTGCTGATTTGAATAATACCAACCGGTGGAACCGCCCCACAAGGCAACCCGACACCCATTGGCATGACACACACAAGTAGGGTGGGCGTTCAATTTATAAGGTTAATGAGGTTCAGTTTATTCGGGTTTGTTGAATTTCGGTTTATGTAGAATGACAACAAAAATAATGACAAAAAAATTGGCACCAAACCTTATGAACAAAAAGTTATCAGTTTAGTTTGTTCGGTTCACCGGAAAAATGAAATACGTCTGCATCATCATCAGGTGAAGCAATGTATCATGTAGCGATTTGGTATAGTTTTTACAGACATAGCCATAATCATCTCAAAAAATATATAGTTGGCAATTACTCCCTCTGTCCCATAATATAAGAGCGTTTTTACACTAAGCACTCATATTATGGGACAGAGGGAGTAGTATTTGCATCCAACCGAGATACTATAATCGATGCACTAGACCGATAGGCTTGTGCTTGCATGAATCTATGTACAATTACCAAAGCAACACACTAGATAGCTAGCGACTTAAACTACTCGGCTAGCTTGTTTTGCTTGCGCCCGAGAGAGACGAGGGTGTCAGACTCACAATTCCGTTAGGTGGCTTCTTGCAATCTGGAGGTTCATGCGTCGGAAGGTGCTTTCCACCGGAAGCCTTAGGTGTCCTGAAATATCCCGCAGTTGTTGCACCCCTTTCCCTGGACGAGGGGTTAGGGTTCATCTCGGCGTAGGTCTCCGATTGCCGTACGAAGACATAGACATGCCTCTCAGCCGTCTTCTTTTCGATCTGAACATCAACATGCCCACCATGGGCTCTGCAGCCTGACGGCGAGGATGCGGACACAGCCGTAACAAGGTATAAGACAATAGGTTTGGGGGAACCGGCTCAACCCTCTAGCGGTGACCTATCTCATATATATAATGAAGGGGTACAACATTACATCATATGTACATATACGTATACAACTACAGAAGCTATACAATCTAACACCCTCCCTCAATCTTAGCCACTTCCTAAAGAATCTAGAAGGGTAAGATTGCGTCGACAAGTCTCGAACTGTGGAAGAGGTAATGGCTTGGTGAAGATGTCTGCAAGTTGATCCTTGGAAGAGATGAACTTGATCTGTAGTTGCTTCTGAGATACCCGTTCCTGTACAAAATGATAGTCCACTTCGATGTGTTTCGTTCGGGCATGGAATACCAGATTAGCAGATAGGTATGTAGCACCGATGTTATCACACCAAAGAATAGGAGACTGTGATTGAGATATACCCAATTCCTGAAGCAAAGACTGTGCCCAGATAATTTATGCAGTTGCATTAGCCACAACCTTATACTCAGCTTCAGTACTGCTACGCGAAACAGTAGCCTGTTTCCAAGCACTCCAGGCGATCAAGGTAGAACCAAAGAACACAGCATAGCCCCCCGTGGATCGCCTGTCATCCGGCTGCCAGCCCAATCCGCATCAGAATACGCCGAAATGACCCCAGAGGGGTTCGGTCGAATGTGCAAACCATAGGACAAGATGCGCTTCACCGCACACCAATGAGTGTCACGAGGTGCCTGAAGATACTGACATACTCTGTTGACAGCAAAGGATATATCTGGACGTGTGATCGTCAAATACTGCAACCCACCAACAATACTCCTGTACTGTGTCGCATCAGCAAAAGACAGGAGATCACCATCAGCAGCAGTAATCCTGTCAGTAGCAGACATTGGTGTAGTAGTCGGTTTGCACTTAAGCATCCCGGCCCGCTGCAACAAATCCAAAGAGTACTTCTTCTGTGTCATAACAAGACCATTGGGAACAGAAGAAACTTCCACACCGAGGAAGTAGTGAAGCTGTCCAAGATCTTTGACCGCAAAATCAGCACCAAGAGACCGAACAAGAGTAGCAGCGGCCGACTGAGAGGAACTGACGAGGATAATATCATCCACATAGACCAGTAGATACATGGTAACTTCAGGCCTTTGTAGAAGAAATAACGAGCACAAAGGGCTGTCGCAAGACGAGCATGCCAAGCACGAGGAGCTTGCTTCAGACCATAGAGTGCGTTAGTGAGCCGACACAGATAATCAAGACGATCAGGATCAGAGAACCCGGGAGGCTGCCGCATATATACCTCCTCTTCCAGAACACCATCGAGAAAAGCATTCTGCACATCAAGTTGACGAAGAGACCAACCCCGAGTAACTGCAAGAGAGAGAAGAAGCCTGATAGTAGTAGGTTTAACCACTGGACTGAAGGTGTCTTCATAATCAAGACCATAACGCCGCCGAAAACCTCTAGCAACCAGTCGCGCCTTGTAGCGCTCGATAGAACCATCAGAATGCTTCTTCACTTTGAAAACCCATTTAGAATCAATAACATTAACACGAGGTGGTGGCGGAACAAGGGTCCATGTCTGATTACGAAGAAGAGCATGATACTCCTGCTCCATGGCCTCTCGCCAATGAGGTATACTCAGAGCAGCTTGATACATACGAGGCTCAGAGGTAGGATCCGCACGAGCAGCAGCTAGACATGCAGCCAACCAAGCAACAGTACCATCAGTGCAGTGTTTGGGCTGAAAAACACCACTGCAACTCCGTGTGTGTGGTCGTTGAGGAACCATAGGAGCCACAGGAGCTAGAGAGGACTCAGGTGATGAAGACGGCGATGGCGATGATGACTCGGCCAGCGACGGAGAGGCCTCAGAGAGCACCGGTGAGAGCACACTGGAGGCAGGTGAGCTCGGCCCAGGCGAGGACAGCCCGGGCAAAACCGGCGAGGTAGGCCGAGGCGGTGAGGCCGGCTCAGGGGCCAGAGGCACCGAGGTTGGTGGAGCTGAGCGAAGCGGCGAGGCCGGCTCAGTGGCCAGGGGCACCGAGCCGATCGGCCCAGCTAGTGACTCAGGCAGCCCAGAGGTCAGTGGCGCCGGTCCAGAAGCCGGGGGTGCCGAAGCACATGGCGTGGTGGGTAGTTCGATCGAACGTACATGGGCACGAGGATCGAAGCCATGCAGGGGAACACCCTGATCGTTGTGAACCGCTGGTAAGTCCAGCGAGGGAGACGATGGCGCCTCCAAAATTTGCAAATGAGCCCCACGTCCAGTGCCTGCACCATGGTTAGGCAACAAAATAGGAGAGTATGCAATATCATCAAATTGGTCAGATGCAACAGAGGATGAATGCAAAGATGGTGGTTCAGCGGTGGACACAGGGAGCTTGGCAAAGGGAAAAACATGCTCATCAAACACGACATCCCGAGATATATAGACACGATTTGTGGGAACATGAAGACATTTATATCCTTTATGGAGAGAGCTATAGCCAAGAAAGACACACTTCATGGAACGAAACTCAAGCTTGCGCTTGTTATAAGGGCGAAGATGTGGCCAGCAAGCACACCCAAAAACCTTAAAAAATGTATAATCAGGTTGTTCATTAAGGAGAACCTCAATGGGAGTCTTCATGTTCAAAACACGAGTGGGACTACGATTTATGAGAAAACATGCAGTGGTGAGAGCATCACTCCAGAAGCAAAACGGAACCGATGCATGGGCCAAAAGAGTAAGACCAGTTTCAACAATGTGACGATGCTTACGTTCCACAGAACCATTCTGTTGATGTGTATGTGGACATGCTAAACGGTGAGCGATCCCAAGCGACTGAAAGAAGGAGTTGAGGTTGCGATATTCACCCCCCAGTCCGACTGAACATGAACAATTTTGTGCTTGAGAAGGCATTCAACATGTTTCTGAAACTGAACAACAATGTCAAACACATCAGATTTGCGTTTAATAAGATAAAGCCAGGTAAAACGACTATAAGCATCAATGAAACTGATATAATAATTGTGACCACTGACAGAAGTCTGAGCTGGACCCCATACATCTGAAAACACAAGTTCTAAAGGATGTTTCACCTCACGACTGGACTCCGAAAAAGGAAGTTGATGACTCTTCCCCTGCTGACAAGCATCACACACTGCTACATCTTTAGTGCTAGACATGCTAGGAAGCTCATGACGACGCAAAACATGACGAACGATAGGTGTGGCCGGGTGACCAAGACGAGCATGCCACTGTGACGGAGATACCCGAACTCCACTGAAAACGCGAGCGATACCAGGATGCTCCAGACGATAGAGGCCCTGGCACAGCCGCCCGCTAAGAAGAATGTCCCTTGTGCCCCGATCCTTAATAAAAAGATCAAAAGGATGAAATTCACAAAGCACATTATTATCACGTGTAAGTTTAGGAATAGAAAGGAGATTACGTGTCACAGAGGGAACTCTAAGCACATTACGAAGTTGAAGACTCCTATTTGCATGCCTAGTGAGAAGAGATGTTTGACCAATATGAGATATAGGCATACCTGCTCCATTGGCGGTGTGGATCTTTTCGGAGCCGTGGTAGGGTTCGCGAGTATGGAGCTTGCCCATCTCACTCATCAGATGCTCTGTGGCCCCAGAGTCCATGTACCAGTGGGGATCAACAGAGTAGGACTGAGTGTGCCTTTGCTGTTTTGTGGACACCGACCGATCTGCCATGGCCACCTGACGGCAAAGTTGTGCGTGTCCTTGCCATCATTGCCGAGACCCAGAAAACTCTTCTGAAAATGTTTGTGACACTTAGAGGACCAATGCCCTTCAATGCCACAGAGCTGACACACACGCTTACCGCTAGCCCCTGGTAATGTCGCGGTAGCAGGGGGGCCGAGGCAGGCAGCGATGGTAGCCCCGAAGGGGTCCGAGAAGATGAAGAAGGGCGGCCACCCCTGGTGGCAGCGTTGGCCGAGTGGGAGGCCCCACTGACCTTGGAGCGGCGCGACTCAACCCGTTGTTCCGTGAGAAGGAGACGGGAAAAGACCTCATGCGCCATCATGGGGATTGAGTTACCCCGCTCGTTGATGATCTCAACCAAGGCGTCATACTCCTCATCGAGACCATTGACAATGAACGAGTTGAACTCGGAGTCGGTGAGGGGCTGTCCGATGGAGGCCAACGTGTCGGCAAGGCCCTTGACTTTGTTGTAGAATTCAGTGGTCGTGGAGTCCAGCTTTTGACACTCACCAAGCTGGCGACGAAGCGTGGAGACACGAGCATGCGACTGTGCCGCAAACGAGCGCTCGAGAATGGTCCATGCATCATGAGACGTCTTGGCGAAGACAACAACTCCAGCAACAGCCGGAGTGAGCGACCCCTGGATGGAGGAGAGGTTCGCCTGGTCCTGCCCTATCCAAACACGGTGCGCCGGATTGTAGACCGGGCCGTGCACGCTATCCACCAGCGCAGGGGGACAGGGGAGAGACCCGTCGACATAGCCCAGGAGATAATGACTCCCAAGGAGCGGAAGGACCTGTGCACGCCAGAAGATGTAGTTGTCTGATGATAGCTTGATGGTGATGAGATTACCAAAGTGGAAAGGCAGTGGCGGCAGAGAGCCCGCGGGGTAGGCTGCCGGAGGCGTATATGCCGTAGACGCAGAGACCGCGGGTGCAGTCGTGGGAGCAGACGGTGGGATGGCCGCGGGAACAGGCGGCGAAGTGGCCGGGCCCGATGCGGCAAGGCCAGCCATCCGGGCCGACGGGGGCGCCACCAGCGCGAGGGGCTGGCCACCGCTGGATGGAGCGGTCGGGGCCGCGCCGATGGAAACGGGTGACAAGGCACCCGCTGAGGCAGCAGCGGTGTGAGCCACAAGCTCATGATGATCAGGCGACGAGGAGAAAAGGGACCCGATGCTCCTCGTCCCGATCGAAGACGTCGAGGCCGCTGAAAGGTCGAGGGGTCGGGAGAGTAGAGCCGCAAGGGAGGCCGGCAGGAAGCTAGCCGTGGAGGAGCCGGAGGCGGCGGGGCCCGACATGGCGGCGGCGGCGGGTTCTAGGGTTTTGGCGGAAGCGTGTTGACCTAGTCTGATACCATGTACGACAATAGGTTTGGGGGAACCGGCTCAACCCTCTAGGGATAGCCTATTTCATATATATAATGAAGGGGTACAACATTACATCATACGTATATATACGTATACAACTACAGAAGCTATACAATCTAACACAAGGCCATAGTGCGCACGGGGTTAACACATGGCAGCAGCACTGGCAGGTGCGAGGCCCAACCCCAGTAGCTGTGGTGGTAGCGGAGTTGCCCCTGAGTCATCCATCATATCTTCCTTCGGTTTTTTCTCTCACGCATTTGGTACGGTGAGCCAAAATTGGTTTCCATCCAAAAAAATAAAACTAAAACATATTCGTTTTCTACCCCGCCATTGCTTCTATCTCGAATTGTCATGGAAAATGTAAATCTTTGTAGAAGATAATTCAAACTCCAATCCAGTTGATATGCAACTCATAGAAATGTAGTTTTCTTCCATATGTTACCAAACATATGTTGCAATACAATCATATCAATTCTTTTTTTGAGACTTTATTCTTGTGTTATGTCTCTCAAACGATTATTATCTACCTCGCCCTCCTCATGTCCAAATCCTTGGTCCGCCCCTGAAGTAGATAGCTAGCGACTTAAGTTAATCGGCTAGCTTGTTTTGCTTGCGCTGGAGAGAGACGAGGGTGTCAGACTGACAATTGCTTACTTCGGTGTATAAGATTTTTCTGAACTAAAAACTGAACACCAAATGGTGTCTATTTTTTAAACCGAACCGAATAACCAAAAACCGTTTTAGCCCATACTTCGGTCAAAACCGTTTGGTTTTTGGTTTTCGGTTTGAAAGTGATCACCCCTACACGGAAGAGGGAAACAGAAGTGGATCTTAAATAATGGATAGTCTATAATAGTTGGGAGAATCCTAAAATTTGCCTGGAGTCTTAGCGGAAGGAAACGAGAATAGAAGTTGTAGTTGCTATTAATAATCTGTGGTACGATGAAGGAAGAAAAGGAATATAATTTTTTGATGATCAATGATCTTAGCGCAAAGAATAAAAAGATGTGGACTGTCCATAATAGTTGAGACCATGTTAAAATCT
Organism: Triticum aestivum; assembly: GCF_018294505.1. Lineage (NCBI taxonomy): Eukaryota > Viridiplantae > Streptophyta > Magnoliopsida > Poales > Poaceae > Triticum > Triticum aestivum. The sequence goes on from NC_057812.1 coordinate 737,112,227, forward strand.
GCTTGGCATCTTAGCGGAGGGAAATGAGAATTTAAATAGTAGCTGCTATTAATAATCCGTGGTACGATGAAGAAAAACATAAAAAAGAAAAATGGATGATCAACGATCTTAGCACAAGGAATAAAAAATGATGATCAACGACCTTAGCGGCATTGAATAAAAGAGAAGAGAGAAAAAAAAGACTTACTTCACTGGTTAGCTAGACCAATGAACGCTTTTTTTCCTCGGCAGACCTGATAGGCCAAGCTTAGCTAGGATAAGCTGGCTCATTTCTGCGTCGTGGGAGTCGCCTCAGCAAACTCGATCGACCAGCGACCAACTAGCATGGCTGGTCCGCGAATGCCTCCTAAGCCGATACAGAGCTCAGTAACGGGCTAATTAAGCTGGCCAGATTGCTTGCACGGGAGCGATGTGGGACTACACAACGTCGAGCCGAGCGTGTGGCTGGCGCGGTTCTCGTTCCCGGTCGGACAGCCTCCCATACTTATCCAATGACAATGCATCGCATAGTACTGCTGCTAGTCTGCCGTCCGATCTGGACGAGATATTCGGTTACACTCGAAACTGTCGTGCCCGTACTGCTTGGCCGCTCGAAACTGTTGTCTCGGCTAAGCTCATGCAGAGAGGGTAGGTTGGTTTTCTGTTAAAATAAGAGCATGCATGTTTTTTTTTTTTTGGGAAAAAGGATGGGATGGTGCGCCATGCACGTACCCGTTTCTTTTCCTTTCTTTTCTCCCGGACGTGGACGACGCTATCTATGTGATGAGGCAATCCCGGGATGGCGCGGCCGCTGGGAGTTTGAAGATATCCTGTTCAAGTACGGCGAGTCCATCGAGGATTTTACGCTGCGGCTCACCTACGTGGTAGCTGACCTAGTGTTAAAGTATACCTTTTGTTCATATCACATGTAATAGGAAACTAGCACAATATCCGACCCAATATTGTAGTCTGATTCGGCTGAGGATTTGCTTTGATTTACCTTGATTACCAAGGCATGTACTTCACACTGTGTGGCGTACAAAACACAAAACACTTGTTTTCTTGGTATCAGGCAACTCAATCCGGCCTCCTCCAATCCGATCTTGACGAGATATTCGGTTACACTCGAGATATAGCAAAAACTGGAATGGATTGTATAACCGCCTTCAGTAAAATTTCCTTTCCTCCCATAGATAATTTTTGTTTCTTTCCAGCTTTTCAGCCGCACTATAATTCTCTCTAAGAGCTCAATAAGACTGTCACTCCTGTCCACAAGCACCATAACCGGCAGCCCTAAATATTTATCTGATAGAGCTTTAGACATAATATTCAATTCTGTGCATATTTCGGCCTTAGTCTCCACACTCACATTGGGACTAAAGTAAATGTTGCATTTTGCTTCACTAACCAGTTGGCCAGAACTTGCACAATATTGATCTAGAAGCTATCTCAGTGAGGTTGCATTATTCATATCTGCTTTCATAAGGATAAGGGAGTCATCAGCAAAAAATAAATGTGAAACTGATGGTGCATTTCTGCAAAACCTGACACCTTCAATGCCAGGAACCTCCTCTCTATGAGCCATAAGACTAGAAAGCCCTTCTGCACAAATCAAAAACAAATATGGAGATAGGGGGTCTCACTGTTGGAGTACCCTTCCAGGAATAAAATAATCCGTTTCTTGATTATTGAATCTGACCTTCTATTTAACTGACCGGACATATGCCATCAACAGATTTACAAACTCTACATGAAAGCCCAAGCGTGTCATCATTCTCCTTAAAATATTCCATTCCATCCTATCATAGGCCTTGTGCATATCCAGTTTAACCATGCAATAGCCCCACTTGCCATTCTTCTTATTTTTTATTGTATGAATGCTCTCATAAGCCAACAAAATATTATCTGTAATGAGTCGACCCGGTAGAAAGACACTCTATATCGGAGAGATGATATCATCTAGAATAGATTTTATCTGAAGAGCTATCATTTTCGAGATTACCTTATATAAGACGGTACACAGGCTAATGGACCTGTACTGTGTAATGAACTCCGTAGATTCTACCTTTGGTATAAGAACAATTGCCGTGCCATTCCACCCCTCCGCAATTACCTTCCAACTTATTGCTTCAAGAACAAACTCCGGCCACAATCTCTTACAACGCACACGGGAGGGGTTTTATACCCGGGCCACGCCAGGGCACACACCCCACGTCCCTACCCACTCGAGCGTTTGATCCGGCCAGCTCTGGCCGCGCCCACGACGCGCGTGCACACGCCCCAGTCGCGGCGAGCCTGCAACAGATCAACTCGTCCAGCCCTTCACGTTCTCCCTAGTCCTGCGCATCGGGTGCACTCGCACACGCATACCCACGCACACACACATGACATACACTAGTCGGACAATGCCCATACAGACACACGTGGCTGCCACGGTGCTCGCCACGTCCGGCATGGCACACACTACTCGCCGTGCTACCGTGGCTTATTTCCTATCAGTCCCTAAGCCACGTCTACCGGAGGGCCGGCTCGTCGACGTCGATGTCGGCGAGGAGAGCCTTCTCCGCCTTCTTCGGCTCCGTGCAGTCCCGCCAGAAATGCCCGCGTTGGCCGTAGTTGTAGCATCGTCCGTGTCGCTTCCCTCCGCCGCACGACGCTGTGCTGCTGCCAGCGTCTTCATAGTCGAAGCCACTGCCGTGCTGCCTACTCAACTGCTCGCCCGCCCGCTCACCACCGGCCTACGCATGTCGCCGCGACCTCTCATCGAAAGCTTTCAGCCGACCCAGTACCTCCTCGAACAGCAACGTGTTGACATTGCAGAACTGCTCCAGTCTGGCGACAGCGATTACAGGTGGTCGGGGACCGAGTTCAGGAGCTTCTTCACTGTCGACGTATCGTCCAGCGTCGACCCTCACTACTAGGGAAAACCTTATACACATAATCTTAGCAGCAGCGCGGTCTAAAAACAGACGCTGCTAATGACTGAGTAGCAGTAGCGCTCTAGGTGAAAAGAGCGCTACTACTATAATTGCCACGGTGTTGCCTCTAGGCTAGATATAGTAGTACCGCCCTTCCCGTGGACGCATTACTGCTAAAGAACTTAGTAGCATCGGTTTTGTTCAAAACTCGCTGCTGGTAAGTATGACCGCAACTAATTAAGTTTAGTCCCATACTGCTAAGCGAACAAGGTGTTTACCACCTTAAATATGTTGCTTCTCAACCTATCTCGAGCACTTGGTCTTCATTGAACTATATGTGTATGATTTGTGGTTGCAATACGAATCCTAGCTTGTACCTATACAGGTACAGTGAGGATTCATCTTGACTATTTAGATTATACACAAAAAGATCAATGATGACCAATGTATATTTTTGATGTTTTTACTAAACAAAAGAAATAACTACTTCCATTAGCAGTAGCGGTTTTTCCCAAAACACGGTGTAGATAATTTAGCTATAGCACGTTTTCTGTACGTGCGCTACTGCTAGTTCGAGTTAACCACCCCCCGCATCAAAATTTCGCTAAGTCCTCCTTTCCCCCCCACCGGCCTGTTCCCCTACTCCCTGTCGCCGCCGCCCGAGCCCGAGCGCACCTGCGCCCTCAACGCGGCTGCCGCCGCCCGCCCTCAACCTCACCGCCGCCTCTCTCGACCACACTGTCGCCGGCCTCGACCTCACCGCCGCCGCCCTCGACCGAGCCCGCCGAGCCCGCCGCCCAGGACCGCCGCCCTCCCGATCCCGAGCCCGCCCTCGCCGCCCCTCCGTCGCCGAGCACCTCCCCGCCACCGTCTCTCCCTCTGTAAGCCCCCCACCC
>NC_057812.1:737116507-737165675 GCF_018294505.1 Triticum aestivum
TCTTTGCTTAGTTAGTAGATGATTTTAGTAGTAGTAGATGTTAATTTAGGGTTCATAGATAATGATTTTTTGAAGTAGTGGATATTAATTACTAGTAGTGATGGTAAACTAGTTGTATAATTAGCAGTAGTACATGTTAATTAGTAGTAGATGTAGTAGTTAGATGTTAATTAGTAGTAGTAGATGTGCTAGTTTCTTTCTATTTATAGTAAGTTTATATTAGTAAGAACTAGTTGAATTAATAGAACTAGTTTAGTTTTAGTTGAACTAGTTAAGTTTTAGTTGAACTAGTATAGTAAGTAAATTAATAACTAGTTGAACTACTTCATTTTTAGAAAGAACTAGTTTTTTTTTCTTTTTATACTAAGTTTATATTTAGTAAGAACTAGTTGAATTAATAGAACTAGTTGAATTAATATAACTAGTTGAACATGCCATATTCGGTGTTATTTTTTAGTTTAAGCAATTATTTCATGTTTTGGTTACACCTCTGAGTGGCCTATGTTTTGCCGGAGTGTTGATTAATTTCCGTTCCGGCAAATTTCAGGCGCTTGATATGTCCTTTCTTAGCAAAGGTCATGCCGGATTTTTCCGTGAATTCTGGCATGACTTGTGCTAGAATATGTGGGAAATATCGAGTGGCCTGGATTTTCTTTGAAAAATAATGATATAATTTAGGTTTTTCAGTACATATATTTAATTGTACAAATTTAATCTTTGAATTATGAACGTAGGAAATGTCGTACTCGGACGACGACAGTCTCCCGGGGGAGTGCAGCCGGTGGCACGACGATCGAGGTATGTGCGACAGGTTCGTTGAGCTGGACGAAGATCGGCGCTTCAGCATTAAGCTCGAGGAGACCTTCGATGTTGAAACGGTAAGCAACAACGACAAGTGTTTTTTTCGTAATTAAGCATGACTTCAACTATTTCAACGTCTAATTTTCATCTTTTACAAATTGACTAGCTTATCCCATGCCATGCAAAACGCTATGTCTTGGAGAGGATCGGTTTTGAAGACCATGAAAATTTTCAAACAAAGAAAATACACCTAAGGACCCATCATGATGTCGATTTTGAAGTAAATCTGTATAATTCTCAGAGCGTAACCCATTTTGCTTGTCAAAATTGGGAAGCACTTTGCAAAAATGTATGGTTTTTATGAGGGTATGATTGTCACCATGGATCTTGGTCATCCTGACATCGAGCAAGACAATATGGACATTTGGGTCCTTGTTGATACGCTTCCGATTCTACCGCAATGTGAGTTTCTCAAACATAGTTATTAACTAATTTATATTGTTTATTTCAAAATAGTTGACAGCTTATTTCCATTGACAGCTTATTTTGAATCTTCAAAGAATGTGCAGAAGATGGTAGACAAAACCCACTACACTGATGGCTCCGAATTAACTTATAAGGAGAAAAATCATCTGATTGCTTATTGTACTTTTTTTTGAGAATTACAATACCTATTATCGAAATCCTCCAAATTATGGTGAATACGTGCCACTAGTGCACGTGTTGAACCACGATAACTTCTATGGAGATACCCTGGTAAGATATTTTACTATTACGACATCCGTGCATCTTTTGCATACTTCTAAAACTAGTACATCATTGCTAACTACGAAGTTATTACTATGTTTTTCAACAGAAAATCCCGATGGATTGTGTGCCTCATCTGATGTATTACAATGGTCGCCTTGAAGTTCTGAACCTACAGCCAGGTCATCCTCCGGATCTCACCTGTGCATATTGAATTTTTGAAACCGGTGAACACATGCTAATCAAAGAGTGGAAAAATGTTTGGACATTCGTAAGGAGGTTCTTGGAAGCAACATTCAGCGAAAGGCAAGAATTGGAGACAGGATAATTTGCATTCTCCATAATGGAGAGCGAGGGGCTATCTTGTTTTTTGCTATTTTACCTTAGAGAATATAGTAGGTCCTAAGAGAATGTAGTAGGTCCTATGAGGTACAATATGTTTATTATGTGATACAATGTGTTAGAGTTGAAGATGTCAGGAGTACTTGTGATTACGACTAGTGACCAATGATATGATGATGATGATGATAAGTTGTTAATGATATGATGATGATGATGATATTTATTATATCATTGGGTGAAAGAACCGCGGATTAGTTTCAAGTGGATGTCCGTCCACTTGAAACTAGTCCACATGGTTATTTCACCTCGTGATGTAATAACTCATGATGATGTAAAAACAATTTGTAAATTCCTGTTGTATGAAAATTTATGTAAAGGTGTACGAATACAACATGAAATAAAAAAAAATACGAAATAATAGTAGCAGCGCGGACAGAGAGAAGCGCTACTACTAATTACCAGCAGCGCTCCTCCTGGAACTCGCTGCTACTAAGTCGATTTAGCCGTAGCGTGGGTGGAGGCACGCTACTGCTATTCGTTAGCTGTAGCGCCTTATCAGTAGCGCACCACCCCGCGCTACTAATAGGTCTAAAACCCGCGCTACTGCTAGCCTTTTCCCTAGTAGTGCCTAGCCCCGCGTAGTGTGCCACCATGCTGCCGATCTTCCCGGCGAACGCGTCCGATGTCTCTTCGTCCGCTATGCACAATCGCTCGAACTCGCCGCGAAGAGTGCCCAGCCGCGCCGCCCTGACCCGATCCACGCCGACGAACCGTGTCTTAAGGCTAATCCACAGCTCCGCTGCCGTCTTTTTTGACGAAACTTGCAGCAAGATGTCCTCGGCGAGCGCCCCGAGCAGGTAAACCCTTGCCGTCTTGCTCTTCTTTGCATCGACCGCCGCGGCGTCCGCCAGAGCAACCGCATCCCATAGGCCCTGCACGTCGAGGTTCACCTCCACCTTGATCTCCTTTTACGATCCCATAGGCCGTGGAGCCATCTTAAAATTTGCCTGGAGTCTTAGCGGAAGGAAATGAGAATATAAGTTGTAGTTTCTATTAATAGTTTGTTGTACGATGAAGGAAAAAAAGAATATATTTTTTATGATCAACGATCTCAGGGCAAAGAATAAAAAGATGTGGACTGTCCATAATAGTTGAGACCATCTTAAAATTTTCTTGGAAGGGAATGCGAATTTAAAATGGTTTGGTTTCGGTTTTCAGTTTTTGGGTTGAAAGTACCCACCCCTACACGCAAGAGGGAAACGAAACTGGATCTTAGATAATATTGGTAGTTGCTATTAATAATCCGTGGTACGATGAAGGAAAACCGAATTTGTTTTTTATGATCAACGATCTTAGCGTAAGGAATAAAAGAATATGGATTGTACGTAATAGTTGAGACCGTCTTAAATGTTGCCTACCGTCTTAGTGGAAGGGAATGAGAATTTAAATAGTAGCTGCTATTAATGATCCATGGTATAGGCTAAATTGATGATCAACTATCTTAGCGCAAGGAATAAAAAAAATGATCAACGATCTTAGCGGCATGTAATAAAAAAAATGATCAACGATCTTAGCGGCATGGAATAAAAGAGAAGAGGAAAAACAAAGACTTACTTCAATGGTTAGCTAGGCCGCCAATGAATGCTTTTTTCCTCGGCAGACCTGATAGGCCAAGTTTAGCTAGGATAAGATTGGCTCATTTCTGCGTCGTGGGAGTCGCCTCAGCAAACTCGATCGACCAGCGACCAACTAGCATGGCTGGTCCGCGAATGCTTCCTAAGCCGATACAGCGATCAGTGCAAGGCTATTTAAACAGGCCAGATTGCTTGCACGGGGGCGGTGTGGGACTACACAATCGAGCCGAGCCGTGTGGCTGGCCGCGCTGCTCGTTCCAGGTCGGCATCAACCAACTCGGACAGCCTTCCATACTTATCCAACGTCTGCCGTCCGATCTGGACCAGATATTCAGGTACACTGTCGTCGCCGTGCTACTTGGCCGCTCGAAACTGTAGTCTCGGCCAAGCTAATGCAGAGAGTGTAGTTTGGTTTTCAGTTAAAATGCGAGCATGCATGCATGCGGTCGGATGGGACGCGCTCATGCATGCAGCGTGCTAGTGGGATGGTGCGCCATGCACGTACCCGTTTCTTTTCCTTTGTTTTCTTCCGGACGTGGACGACGCCATGTGAGCTAGCTTTTGAGCTTTGTAATCACATAGGAAGAGGAATGAGAAAACAGAAAACGCTGCCAGCACAAATATCCCTCCCTTGTTCATGTCCATCTCTCTCTCTCTCTCTCTCTCTCTCTCTCTCCTCACTCTCTGATCTAGCTAGTTTGACAACAACAATTGGCATTAGAGCTACGTGGTGTTTGATCCACTCTTCGATAGCCGGCAGTGTTTGATCCGTGACGCACAATGTTAGATAGCAATTCAGAGAAGAACAAGGCGGGGACAAAGGGAGGCACCAAGTCACCACCGAAATCGCCACCCATGAAGCGTCTGACCGCCGACGGGAGAGGCGCACCAACTACATGGAGTGGTCGCTTTTCATGTAGGTCTAGCTGCAAGCGGCTGGGCTCTGGCGTGTCCGCGATGGTACCGAGGACGATCGCGAGGACCGGCAAGCCCTCTCCGTCATCCTCACCAGCATGCCGCCTGAGATGATGCGAGTACTGGCGGCCCAGGACACCGTCAAGGTCGCTTGGGAGATGATCGAGACTCTCCAGATGGGAGCGCGTGTGCAAGGCCAAGGAGCAGGTGCGCCACCGGAAATTTGAAGGTCTCTTGGGAGATGATCAGGGACGGCGAGTCCGTCGAGAATTTCGCGTTGCGTCTCGCCTGCGTGGTAGCTGACCTGGAGTTGTATGGCGATCCAGTGACGGAACACAAAGCCATCCAGAAGTTCCTCCAGGTCGTGCCGCGCAAGTACCCTCGAGTCCCACTACGACCTCGATGATGCCTCTTAGTCCGCTGGTCGCCTCCTTCTCACTACAGAGGAATGGGCAGCGCGCCAGCAACATTTCTGGGGCGGCTCTTCCTCGGGCGGTGGCGGAAAAGGCAACTCGCCAAACAAGCCAAAACCGGCAGGAGGCGGCAAACCAACGCCCAGAAACGGTGGCGTGGCTGGCTCGTGTGGCTCCGGCAGGAAGAAAAAGGGCAAATGCAATTACTGCGACAAAACTGGGCATTGTAAGAAGGATCACCGATCTAGGATCAAAGATAAAAGAGCAGTAGGGCATGAAGGAGCAAGCCAACCTCGTCCGCGGCGATGAGCATGATTAAGGACTGCCTATGGCTATGGTCGAAGTAGATGAAGTGCTCGGGGAAGATGACGATGGCGCTGGCAGTGAGCTGATGCTACATGAAGACGATGAGGTGGACAACGCAGCAGGCGGCAGAATATCAGGTAGCCCGTGGGGGCCACATTGGTTGCAAGTAGGCGCACGGCGACGGTGCTCAGAGTGGCGAGGAAAAACCCGACAACGTAACGAAGACCATGTGCGGACGGTGGCGTTCCCGCGCTTACGGAGGCGGCGCGGCGCACACCACGTATAAGTTGACACAAGGGGACAACAGAGTGGACCACGTGTTGCAGAGCTACGGCCCGAAGGGGCGATGCAGCGGCAACGCGCGGGTTGTGGTCGTGGCGGCGAAGTCTGGCGGCGTGGACCGTGTGCCGCGGTGCTACGGCCCGAAGGGGCTACACAGTACTAGCGCTTGGGTCGATGGGATAACGGGGATGACCTCAAGGCGGCGGTGTGCATCGCGTGCCAGGACACTATTGCTAGAAGGGGCGACGCAGCACGGCACACAGGTCGGTGCCGCAGTGCTACGGCCCGAAGGGGCCACACAGTAGTAGTGTGTGGGTCGATGTGACAACGGGGATGGCCTCGTAGTGGCGGCGTGGAACGCATGCCGAGACACTATTGCCCAAAGGGGTGACGCAGCGCATGGTTCGGTGCAGCCGCGGGCCGGTGACACTATAATCCGACGGGGCAACGCAACGGCAGTCCGTTGCTTAAACGGTGAAGATGGACGTATGTCTTTACGGAATTCGACGGAGCTGCGCGTGTACGGTGGATCAGACCGGACGCATACAAACATATGACGGACAGGACCCAAAAAACACGGACAAGCCACCCAGATGCAGCGTTGAAGCAGAGCATATCCCGCTCAGGACATCCAACACGTCCTCGTCCAGGAAGTTCCTTGTAACCACATGTGCATGATCAACTTGAAGTATAAAACAAGTTGGAACAATTTGTAGTCTATTCTACAGGAGTACATGATCAACTTGAAGGGTAAAGCAAACTGAAATAATTCATATTCTAATTCCAGTAGTGATCTCTTCAAATGGATTACACAATCAAATAGGGCATAATAGGACATGTCAAGTTATAATAGGAATATAACCAAGAAATCATATGAAAACAAGATGTGAATCCATTTACGTTACTAAAGTCGTGGAAACTACATGAATGTGACATCATTTGAACCCAACGACACAAGTCTGCATATATCGAGAGAAAAGGCATACCAAACGAAACATAATTTCATAGAAAGACAAACCTACTTATTGTTAAAATTTGCGCACTCAACTGGCCGCACTTGGGTGGATTACCTTTACGACTGAGCTGAATATAGTGTTGGAATTCGGTTTTGGTGTTATTGCGATGCTCCAGTACATCATTAGGTTGATTGTTTTTTACCTGTGGAAAAATGATACATAACACATAAAAATAAAAACCCCATGGGTTCAAGCAACATTGGAGGACCAAATGAGCATGGGAGGAAACTGTTATGATATGAACCTTCGGTAAATCGGATATTGCATCGCGAAGGACAAGAGCTTTCTTCAAGTTCTTATCTTCTGTTCTGTCATATGCAACGACATATTGCTGAAAAGAATAATATTATAGTAAGACACAATAATAGTAAAAAAATTACAAAAATGTGGTGGTTATTCATATAATCTCTTACCACAAATGCTTTTGGCACTACTCCTCCTCCCTTAACAACGTCATGGGTGGTAAGTGGGAATTTTTGAAGTAGATGTATTGCCAAATGTACATTCTTATTGAGTAGTAGTGTTACAAGGTAAAAAGAAGATATAAAAGAGACACACCACTGAAGGAAGAGCTCCCCAGATACAAATGCACGCATCCTATACTGTGGTAGTCCAAAATTTCCGGCAACCATCATCCCAAGCCTAGCTTGGTAATTCATGGCAACAAGGCGGCTTAGCGCATACTTTCCAAGGAAACCATCTGTGAATTTTAGTAGATCTACTACATTTTCCGTTAGAACATATTTGGGTCTCAGATAGTCCACAATATCCATAAAGACAACCAATTGTTTGTTGCATTCATCCTTCAGTGGATCATTGTGTTTTATGTGCCTGTTTAATCCACTAATGCCTTGGCAAGGAGCCCCCCACAGATAACATCCAAAAGCCCTTCGAAATAAGAAATATGCATAAGTAGATACCACAACAAAATGAACAAGAAAGAAAACAAAAAAAGAGTAGTAGACTTACAGGTAATGGCAAAATACCCTCCCTATATCCACTCTCAACAAATTCTATAATAGGCTCAGGAGAATCACTGAAAATTTTAACAAGCATAAGGCAATATTGAATGATTGAAAAAAAAGAATCAAATGCAAAAGAACTAACCGAAGGCCGTCAATCGGCTCCCATGTATCATCAGCAGGTCCATATCCTTTCCACCTCACCTATATAAGTAGATCACATATTTGAAAAAAAATATACGCTAACGTCCTAAGAAACAAGTGTAGAATAATTCAAAGAAGGTACAATACAATATGAACTCTGAAATATATAAGAACCTTGCATAAGAACGTCAAACAATAAAGTATGTGATAGCTTAAACCAGAGGCCTACTTGATCATTCTTTGTTGGATCACCATAACATATGTCTAAAAGTTTCTCAAAATCAAATATGTCATGTGGAAGAGATTCATCTTTGTCCTCTGCTATCGTTTCAGCTTGATCAAAGCCCAACACTGCGTTGTTTTTCTGGACTTCATATTTCTCACAAAGTTCATACCAATGATGACGGAGGGAAAGAAAATCTTTGGCCTTCTCATTTCGTACCTGAAAAATTGCAGGGAAAACAAGCCATTATGTTGGTTGATGGAAGAAGGATGTCACTCATTGGAGCTTTGTTGATGGAAAACACTACCTTTGTGCATGGGTGGTTATCCCCTACAGTACTGCAAGCATGCTCGTTTGTATCCACTGCCCATCTCTGCGTGAGACAACAACTTTAAGATTGTCAATTACAATGCCTTTAGATTCAGCTAAAATCTACTAGAAATATGAAGCACATAATGTACATTCTTTAAATTTATGCCTGTCAATGCAGCACCCATGCAGCAGCGGAGCCAACGTACAAGCGTTGGGTTTAACTGAACCCAACGGATTTTGCTCCATACGTGCATGTGTGTGCAAGTTTAGCTGATGTGAACCCATTAAAAGAATACGACTGACCCCATAAACACGAGGTTGTCACGTGAATGACTAGGCAATAAAGGGCCCAAAAGTGAAAAGCCCACGAGGAGTCCTCGACTCTTGCCGTGATTAATGCCTGTGATTAGTCACGTACGCAGCCGCACGCCTCATCTTTCAATTCGCATCTGATCTCTCTTCTTGTCTGTTCGTGTTCCTTGTGCCTCGCCGCCTCGGCTGGCCGCAGCCTACAGATCAACAACAGCAACAATTGTACCAAAATTTGAGGTAATTACATTACATTGCATCATCTCATCTTTCTTATGTATGTGCTACCTTGCCTAATAGCCTAGTACGATAGTGAATTTTTTGCCCAAGTTTTTTGATTTGTTTTTCTCCGTGAACTTTGATTGATCTAGGGTATGGAGCTGCCTTTTTTGAAGAAAACTTGGTTACCAGATCAAGATAATGATACAAGCACATCAAGGACACCCATTAGATGTAGGCTAAGTACATCAAATTGCACTTCAGCTAATCTCCTGAAGTCTACTATTCATACATGTAGGCTATATAAGTGATTTTATAATTTTGTTGTACCGGTATGACTTGCACTCTTCAGTTTTTAAAGCAAAACAATGTGTGAATGTGATACCATATTTCTTTATGTTGTTTCTGGGTGCTACAATTTTGTTGTAAGCTAATTCAAGATTAGACTTTACACATCGTATTAGCACCAAGTTCTCAGAACGAGCCATGGAGTGAACCCAATGGCCAAATTTTCTGGCTCCGCCCCTGCACCCATGTAACGCCCAGTTGACATGGCGGCACATCCCGAGTAAAGGTCCGACAATGTTGTAGATTCTATTTGTGCATTAGATGATACCGCATGTTTAGTCACTGATTTTCCGTTGGGAGTGTCAACATTATCACAAGAAATATATGATGTTGATTCGCTGCTTGATACACCATCATTTTCTACATCTACACACACACAAACAAAAAAAACTCGTTAGATCAATATCATGATGAACAATATCAATGCACCCTTATAGTTTTGCCAAATGTACTTCAATAATCTATTAAAACAAGTCTATTAAATTTTGTCCTTATATAAATTCATGATCACACCATCCAATTCTACTACTGTATTGTTATGTTACACGCAGTGGCAAGAAGAAAATCTACATGGTCCGCCTATGATCATTGGAATAGAAAGGAAAAATCATAGAAAATTACCCAGTGGCAGATTTGCAAACGTAGAATATGCGACTGAGTTATGCACTTGGTGTCAGCTATACAAATTTGTTCCATGAATATTTTTTTATGAACAACGATCCACTAGTAGAAAAAGGGTCATTTGTCCCGGTTCATAAGGCCCATCTGTCCCGGTTGCGGAACCGGGACTAAAGGGTCGTTACTAATGCCCTTGGCCTTTAGTCCCGGTTCTTATACGAACCGGGACAGATGGGCCTCCATGTGGCCGCTGTGGCGAGCCCAGGCAGGAGGGCCTTTAGTCCCGGTTGGTGGCACCAACCGGGACCAATAGGCATCCACGCGTCAGATGTTCAGGGGCTAGGGTTTTTTTTTCTGAAAGAGGGTGGATTTGGGGTTTTTGTATGGTTAATTAAGGTGTTTCATATATTGTGTTAGGTAGCTAATTAATTAATAGAGAGAAGTGTCCTCTCTTATCTCCGTGCTTGGTCGACGCTACATACTATACGTATAGAGAGGCCCTCGACACGCTGGCTAGTAAGAAAATGAAGGAAACCATTAAGTACAGAAGTTCGTCATGCATACCGAGAGAAGTGATCGACCTCTCCTTCTCCGAGAGATTGGTCGAACAACAAGTTCTCATATCATCTATCCGACGCTACTGGCTACATACATATATATACAATATGTAAGATCTGTTACAATCCCCTAGCATCTGAAATCAAGTTTCACATGGTATTCTCCGGCTTTATTGATGACGTGGTCAAGCAAAAATCCCGCTAATTCCTCTTGAATTCCTTTCATGCGATCTTCTGGTAGGAGTGCATTCCGTATCTCCCACGTCTAATTTGAAGAAGGGGGTTAATACATATATATGAATGAAACTCAACAGAAATGATGGTGTAACAAAATGAAATTGTGAATATTATTGCCTACGCACATCAAATTGTCTTTTAGAGTAGCCCCGCTTATCTTTGCAAGTCGCATTGTAGATGAACTCGCACACGTAGTATCCACAAAAATCATTCCCTTGTTCCTGCCACAAGCACTTTAATAGAAATATAGGTCAATCAAACTGATAATGAAGCATTATAAATGGCATTGATGAAAGTAGCTAGAATCAACAGGATCGAGAAGCGCGGAACTAGCTAGCCAGCACTACTTACTTTCGGGTATGTCCATCGCAGCTCCCCCGGTAGTCCCGGAGCTTGTGCGGTGAATACTTTCCAAACCCTGCGAGACAAAGAAAACAATTACTTGATATCAGGAAATGAACAAAAACTTGTCGATATGGTGCGATAATGATCGATTGAACTTACTTCTCGAGCATTTTTAGTCATGTCCGCATAGGTCTCGGGAGATTTTCGTCTCGAGTCTAAGACCGTTACTAGTCCCTGCTCAAGCTTAATCTCCGGGAGAATATAGTGGAAGCTGCGCACGCATGCATAACTCATCAATTACATCACTATAACCACGCTTGAGTAATAAGGGAAACCGAATATGCACAAGACCGTAACACTCACTCGAAGTTGTAAGGAAAGAGTATTTTATCTTTGTTTCGATTTACTATCAATGATTTGCGCAAGTTGGCCTCAGCATCATCGGCGTTCTTTTCAACCTCAAATTTATCTATGAGATTTGTGTTAATGAACCCAATATCATACATTTCTGCTTTTCTGCACTCGACGATCTTCAATCTGCATAATATAGTGAGGATAATCATATATACATGCAATGAAAAAGCTGAGCTATATATATAGACTTAATGACAGCAGTAGTACTTACAGACAGTAGCAAGTGACCGTTAATTTATCGAGGGCCTTTTGATTGAACCACTGGAAGAACTCCTCAAATGGAACAATCAACAAATCAATTCCAACGAGGTCGTGCTCCTCTTTAACTCTCAGATACAAAGTATTCGTCCACCCAGACTCTCTGTAGGTTTCCATGTACCAATCATGGAATCTTCGCATCATCGTTGTTAGAGATTTTTCATCTTTGACAAGAGGCTTCCCGTAATGGTATTTGTGTTCTTTCACCTCCAAGAAATCATAATGTACATCGTCGGGCAGGTAATCTTCAAGATTGCTATAACCAGGCACCATCCCCGGATCATTAGCGACGATATCGCTAGACACCCTGAGCGGGGGGCACGATTGGTCTACTTGTTCGCCGAGCTGGGCAATTTTTTTCCCAACTCGTCGTTCTGCTAACCTTCGATCACTAATAGTATTTCCCGACCGCTCCGCTTCGATATATACCTTTGTAGTAATTCGCTCATAGTTGGTTTTCGGCGGAGACTTTGGTGGTTTCCTCAGGGCATCGAGTGTGCGCTTTGCTTTCACCCGGTCTACCTTCTCCTCCGGAGGTGGATGTCTCTTTGCTTTCACCCCTTCAAAGAAGTCATTCATTCTTTTTCCACGATCTTCCCGTTTTCTTCCACGGTCCTTTCATATGGTAACTTCTCTAGAGGCTTGAGAGGTGGACCGAATCTGTATTGCCTGCCTCTGGCTGTACTGCTAGACTCCGGAGCAGACGGAGCGGCTGTGGCTGTCTTCTTTCGTGCTTGCTTATGAGGCGGAGGAGAAGGACTACGACGCGCCGGAGCAGCCGGGGCGGAGGCGGGTCTCTTCCGCCCTTGCTGGCGAGGCGGACAAGGAGGAGGCTGGTGGCTGCTTGGGCGCGCCGGCGCAGGCAGAGAAGTAGGCGGAGTGCCGCCACACGCCGGAGAAGGAGGCTGGTGGCTGCTCGGGCGCGCCGGTGCAGGCGGAGAAGGAGGCGGAGTGCCGCCACACGCCGGAGAAGGAGGCTGAGTGCCCTGACCACTCGCCGGAGGAGGAGGCGATGGAGGAGGCGGAGTGCCCTGACTCGCCGGAGAAGGAGGAGGAGGCGGAGGCGTCTAGTTCAGAAGGTTGATGAGCTCCTTCCGCCATAGGCATGGAGTCTTCAGACAAGAACCCAACCGAGTCTCCCCGTCACCGGTAGGGTGGTCAAGCTGGAGGTCTTGAAATCCTTTTGTGATTTCATCCACCATCACCCTAGCACATCCTTCTGGAATCGGCCGGCAGTGCAAAGTTGCGCCAGGTTCAGGAGGTGCAACAGAGCCAACAGCCGCCTTGAATTTGAATTCCATCCACTACGTCATAAGGTGGCAATCCTGAGACTCCTTGATAGCATCCGCGGGGTAGCTAGCAGGAGCCGTGAAGACAGGCTCCTGAAGCAGCTCCGTGGAAGCCACGCTGCTTCTCCGCTGAGATGGCGGGGTAGCTTCGGGTGTCGCAGCTTCGGCAGGTCGCGCCCTACGGGCCTCGTCTCGTTCCTCTAGCGCTTGTACCCTTGTGTGCAGCGCCTGTAGTTGGGTCAACTCCTTTTTCTTCTTCCTCTCCCGGCGTTTGTAACCGCCTGCGTCGGGAAATCCAGCCTTCTACGAAAGGGAGCCTGTCATGCCTCGTGTCCGTCCGGGGTGCTCAGGATTCCCGAGGGCCTCTGTGAGCTCGTCATTCTCTCTGTCCGGAACGAACGTCCCTTGCTGCGCCTT
Organism: Triticum aestivum; assembly: GCF_018294505.1. NCBI lineage: Eukaryota > Viridiplantae > Streptophyta > Magnoliopsida > Poales > Poaceae > Triticum > Triticum aestivum. The sequence goes on from NC_057812.1 coordinate 737,129,616, forward strand.
TTCGATATACTCCTGAAGCTTCTCGATGGGTGTGTTCAGCTGCTCGTTGGTCCAAAAGCAGTTCCCTGTTATAGGGTCCAATTTTCCCCCAACCCCGAAGAACCAAGTCCTGCAACGTTCTGGCCAGCGTCGCGTCTCTGGTTCGATCCCTTTAGCAATGAGGTCATTGAGGGAGTCCTGGATTAGGGGGTGTCCGGATAGCCAGACTATACCTACGGCCGGACTCCTGGACTATGAAGATACAAGATTGAAGACTTCGTCCCGTGTCCGGAAGGGACTTTCCTTGGCGTGGAAGGCAAGCTTGGCGATACGGATATGTAGATCTCCTACCATTGTAACCGACTCTGTGTAACCCTAGCCCTCTCCGGTGTCTATATAAACCAGAGGGTTTTAGTCCGTAGGACGAACAACAATCATACCATAGGCTAGCTTCTAGGGTTTAGCCTCCTTGATCTTGTGGTAGATCTACTCTTGTACTACCCATATCATCAATATTAATCAAGCAGGAGTAGGGTTTTACCTCCATCGAGAGGGCCCGGCCCTGGGTAAAAACATCGTGTCCCTTGTCTCCTGTTACCATCCGCCTAGACGCACAGTTTGGGACCCCCTACCTGAGATCCGCCGGTTTTGACACCGACATTGGTGCTTTCATTGAGAGTTCCTCTGTGTCGTCACTTTTAGGCCCGATGGCTTCTCCGATCATCAACGACGATGCGATCCAGGGTGAGACTTTTCTCCCCGCATAGATCTTCGTATTTGGCAGCTTTGCATTGCGGGCCAATTCGCTTGGTCATCTGGAGCAGATGAAAGCTACGCCCCTGGCCATCAGGTCAGATTTGGAAGTTTGAGCTACACGGCCGACCTCCCCGGAGACATGATCTTTGACGGATTCGAGCCACAGCCGAGCGCGCCGCACTGTCACGTTGGGCATGATCTAGCTCTGCCGCCAAACAGTGCCTTGGAGGCCACACCCGCATCAGCTCTGACCCTAAATTCGGAGCCAACTGCGCCAATCGAGGATGGGTGGTTGGACACCGCCTCGGGGGCTGCAATCTCTACGGCAATCGAGCCGAACACCAGCCCTATTCTCTGTGAAGCCCGTGACTCCAAGGAGCCGGACTCCTCTCCAGACTCCGAGCCCTCCGCGCCCCTACCGATCGAACCCGATTGGGTGCCGATCATGGAGTTCACCGCCGTGGACATCTTTCAGCACTCGCCCTTCGGCGATATTCTGAATTCACTAAAGTCTCTCTCTTTATCAGGAGAGCCCTGGCCGGACTGTGGTCAGCAAGATTGGGATGCAGATGATGAAGAAATTCGAAGCCCACCCACCACCCACTTCGTAGCCACTGTCGATGATTTAACCGACATGCTCGACTTCGACTCCGAAGACATCGACAGTATGGACGCCGATGCAGGAGACGATCAAGAACCAGCGCCTATAGGGCACTAAAAATCCACCTCGTCGTATGATCTATACATGGTGGACACCCCAAAAGAAGGCAATGGCGATGGAACAGCGGAGGATGACCCCTCCAAAAAGCAGCCTAAGCACCGGCGTCAGCGGCGCCGCTCTAAATCAAGCCAAAGCAAAAACGGTGATTCCGGCACGGGAGATAATAACACCCCGGACAGTGCTGAAGACAACCACCTCCAGCAAGATTCAACACAGGAGGATGGAGAAGCCAGCCCTCATGAGAGAGCGGCATACAGAGAGGTCAAGGATGATAATTATATGCCTCGCTCCGAAGACGAGGCAAGCCTCGACGACAACGAATTTGTCGTACCGGAGGATCCCGTCGAACAAGAGCGTTTCAAACGCAGGCTTATGGCCACGGCGAGCAGCCTCAAGAAAAAACAGCAACAGCTTAGAGCTGATCAATATTTGCTAGCCGACAGATGGACTGAAGTCCTTGCGGCTGAAGAGTATGAACTCGAACGCCCCTCCAAGAGCTACCCAAAGTGCAGGTTGCTATCCCGATTAGAGGAGGAAGCACCTAAACCTACATCACCAGCGCATGATGCGGCCGACCGGCCACCCCGTGGCCGCAACAGAGAGGCCTCTCGGCCCTCCACTCAAGCCGCACCCCGGCGCCGCTCAAAAAATACCAAGGCACTGGAAAATGTGCCAGACCTGTGAGATATATTGGAGGACAAGGCAAGGCAAACAAGATAGATCTACGGATCGCGTGGCCGCCCCACGGCACGAGACGGTAATTGTCCCTCCGGATACAGCAAATCCGGCTGGGCCGAACACAGTAGACAAAGCTCATTTGAGCTGCGTCGTGATATAGCCCAATACAGATGTGCCGCACACCCACTATGCTTCACAGATGAAGTAATGGATCATCAAATCCCCGAGGGTTTCAAACCCGTGAACATCGAATCATACGATGGCACAACAGATCCTGCGGTATGGTTCGAGGACTATCTCCTTTATATCCACATGGCCCGCGGTGATGACCTACACGCCATCAAATACCTCCTACTCAAGCTTAAAGGACCAGCTCGACATTGACTTAACAGCTTGCCAGCAGAATCAATTGGTTGTTGGGAGGACCTGGGAGCCGCATTCCTCGACAATTTCCAGGGCACTTATGTGCGACCACCATACGCCGATGACCTAAGCCACATAATTCAGCAGCCAGAGGAATCGGCCAGACAATTGTGGACACGGTTCCTAACCAAGAAAAATCAAATCGTCGACTGTCCGGACATAGAGGCCCTAGCAGCCTTCAAGCATAACATCCGCGATGAGTGGCTTGCACGGCACCTAGGACAGGAAAAGCCAAAATCAATGGCAGCCCTCACCACACTTATGACCCGCTTTTGCGCGGGAGAAGACAGCTGGCTAGCTCGCAACAATAACATGACTAAGAGCCCTGGTAATTCGGATACCAAGGACAGCAGTGGCAGGTCGCATCGCAACAAGCAAAAGCGCCGCATTAACGGCGACAATACTGAGGATACGGCAGTTAATGCCGGATTCAGAGGCTCTAAACCCGGTCAGCGAAAAAAGCCATTCAAAAGAATTGTTGGGTGTCCAGTTTGGACCGAATACTCGACCGCTCATGCCAGATACATGGCACCCCCGAAAAACCAGCCAATCACACCAACAGGAATTGTTGGGTGTTCAAGCAGGCAGGCAAGTTAAATGCCGAAAGCAGAGACAAGGGGCTGCATAGCGACGACGAGGAAGAGCCCTGGCCGCCAAACAATAGTGGACAGAAGGGCATCCCCCCACAAGTCTGGATGGTGAACATGATATACGCAACCCACATCCCCAAGAGGGAGCGGAAGCGTGCGCTAAGGGACATATACTGGATGGAGCCAGTCGCCCCAAAGTTCAACCCATGGTCTTCTTGCCCAATCACTTTTGATCGAAGGGACCACCCCACTAGCATTCGTCATCACGGATTCGCCGCATTGGTTATAGACCCAATTATTGATGGATTTCACATCACTAGAGTCCTTATGGACGGCGGCAGCAGCCTGAACCTGCTTTACCAGGATACAGTGCGGAAAATGGGCATCGATCCCTCGAGGATTAAACCCACTAAAACGACCTTTAAAGGCGTCATACCAGGTGTAGAGGCCAACTGTACAGGCTCAGTTACACTTGAAGTGGTCTTCGGATCTCCGGATAATTTCCGAAGCGAGGAGTTAATCTTCGACATAGTCCCGTTCCGCAGTTGCTATCACGCACTACTCGGGCGAACCGCATTTGCCAAGTTCAATGCGGTGCCGCACTACGCATACCTCAAGCTCAAGATGCCAGGCCCTTGAGGAGTCATTACGGACGATGGAAACACCGAACGCTCTCTTCGAACGGAGGAGCATACGGCGGCTATCGCAGCGGAAGTATAAAGCAGCCTCTCAAGGCAATTCTCTAGTCCGGCCATTAAACGACTGGACACCGTCAAGCGCGCCCGGAGTAACCTACCACAAGACCGCCTGGCACGTTCTGAGCAAGATTAGCAATGCGGCCCCAACCCCAGCCCTCGCGAACTTGCGAAACCAGTGTTGCGCGTACATAACTATGCTCTGGAAATACCATGGGCAAAGGGGGAGGGGCACCATCATGGCACGCCCGAAACGCGGCTTAACCCGCACTAGGGGCTGCCGATTTCTTAATTTTCTCTTATTTTCAGGACTCCATTCTTCGGGAGGCTTGTCCGGCAGTACAATTGCCACACAAACGATACAACCATGGAAGCAGAAAGCTACGCCGCACTATGGAACTCTAAGGTGGTCTCTACAACGAGCAGTATACCTGTTTCACATACCATTCCGCAGCTCGCCCCTGGAAAGGACATGTTAAATAGTCCCATCTTTTGCTTATTGCACTATTTGTATCGTTCTTCTTTGATCGCAGCTTTTTTAAATAAACAATGCATAGCCTCCGTCTATTATTGCATTACTCCTTTTTACGAATATATGTTCATTAATGACATGTTACACCCGTACACTTTGGTACGACTAATACGCCAGGGGCTTAAGTACCCCACAATACGGTGTGAGAAGTCCGAACACTTCCACAAGTGCGGCACCCCGAACTTATAGAATTATATGCATCGGCTCCGAATCATGTCTTGGGTCAATAGTTGGGTTTGCCTGGCTCCTATATTTTGGTACCTTACGTTCCGTTATATCGGCTAAGGTAGCACTAGGAGAGCTATTGCGATTGTGCCATAGTTGAGCTGGGCTAAGCACCTCAGTAGAGAAAGCTAAAACTGACCGTCATGATGAGGCGAGAGCTGGTCGCTGTTTGAGAGGTTTTCGAGTCCCTAAAGACTTATGGCGCTTAGAGCGAGGAGTCGGGTTTGTCCGGCCTAGGCGTGGATAGCGCCCCGAACTCGGTCTACCGAACACTAGGGGCTTCGCCGAAATTTAAAATTATAGAATTCTATGGCTAAGTGAGAGTGTTCAAGCATATAGTCTGATTGCCTTGTTCGTTGTGTTGAGCGCCTCCCTCGAAGAACCCAAGAATGGGAAAAATAGCGCTCATGTTTATCCCGAACACCCCAGCACTCGTGGCATGGGGGCAGAAGCCGACGACTCGTCATCTCGCAAATTTGATAAGCGGCCGCACAAAAGGTAATATTTTAAACTCAAAAGCGTTGCTTAGCGCATATGAACAAGTTTTCAGCGTACATGATCACAAATGCAAGTTTACTCAAAAATTACATCTTTGGAGCATTCATCTGCTATAAGGCGGGCACCCTTCAGGACGCCCTCATAATACGCTTCCGGGACGCGATGCTCCTTGCTCGGCGGCGGCCCGTCCTTCACCAGCTTCTCCGCATCCATCTTGCCCCAGTGCACTTTAGCACGGGCAAGCGCCCTACCGGCACCTTCGATGCAGACGGAGCGCTTGATTACTTCAAGCCGTGGACAGGCATCCACCAGCCGCGTCACCAGCCCGAAGTAGCTCCCAGGCAGAGCTTCTCCAGGCCAAAGCCGAGCTATGAGGCCCTTTATGGCCTGTTCGGCCACCTTGTGGAGCTCGACCATTTGCTTCAGCTGGTCGCTCAAAGGCACCAGGTGTCCGGCCTTAGCATACTGAGACCAGAACACCTTCTCCGTCGAGCTCCCCTCCTCGGCTCAGTACTAGGCGGTGGCATCAGACGCACTGCGGGGTAAATCTGCGAATGCTCCTGGAGAGCTCCGGACTCGGGTAAGTAACAAGTAATTCACTTTCACGTGCTTGCTTTGCATAATGAATGCCTTACCCGCCGCTATCTTCTTCATCGCTTCAATTTCTTGGAGGGCTTTCCGGGCTTCGGCCTTGGCAGACTTCGTGCTTTCAAGGGTTGCCGCAACCTCGGACGCTTGCATCTTTGAGTCAAGATCCAAACTCTCGTGTTTTTTCACGAGAGCCTGGAGCTCTTTCTGCACCTCCTCCACCCGCGCCTCCTGCTTCCACTCTTTCTGTGCGCTCCGCGGCCGCTCTGTTTTCGGCCTCGGACAGCGCTTTCTTAAGGGTTGCCACCTCGGTCGTGGCCCCTATAATAGCACGTTGATCCTATCATTTTTTGCAACCACATCTTCTCTATATACTTGCGCAAGGTATTACTTACCTTCCTTCTCCTTGAGTTGCCTCTTGGCATGGCCGAGCTCGTTCTCGGACCGCGCGAGGTTTTGCTTCAGCGTATCCACCTCCGCAGTCAGTGCGGCGGAGGCCAGCAGCGAAGCCTGCATACGCATATTGACTTGATTATGTTAGACTCCTGCGAATGTTATTAGATCCTCTATTCGGCTTTTCTTTCCGAACGCCGAACAGAGCATCAGGGGCTACTGTCTATGCGGTAATATTTTTACATATTCTTTACTTACCTCAAAGCCGGTTAGAAGGCTGGCACAGGCTTCAGTCAGTCCGCTCTTGGCGGACTGAACCTTCTGGATCACCGCACTCATAATAGTGCGGTGCTCCTCGTCGATGGAGGCGCCGTTAAGCACCTCCAGCAAATTATCTGGTGCCTCCGGTTGGACGGAGGTCACCGGCTTGGTAGGCTTGCTCCTCTTGGAGGGAGGCTGCCTACCGGAGTCTAGAACCGTTGAAGGTTCTGGCGCGGTGTCCGGCTCAAGGCCGAACTCGGAGCCATTGGGGGTTTTATTCCCTTTGCGCCTGGAGTCCGAGAGGTTGCCTTGCGGCGCCTCCAGGACCACCTCCTCCTGGCTTGGAACCTATTGGGACAGCACCTCGGCGTCGTCCGTAGGGTGGGGGGAGGTAGCCGTCGGAAGCGAATTCACATATGAAGAATCCAGGGAACCGCTCGACGACACGTCGAGCCGGTCTTTGGGTGGACTGCATAAACATGTTCGACGTAAGGAAAAGTTGTGCAATGGAGGAATACTATGAATCACTCTGGTATCCGGATACTTACGATTTCGCCAGGGGCTTGGACCTGAGCGACCACTCCTCTTCGCCGTTATCTGCGTTGGTGTAGTAGTCCAGAGGAAGGGTTTTCCCCTTCTTGGACCCTTCGGCCCCCCAGTTGGGGCGACATTCCTTTTCTTCCCTCCCCCCGCGGGAGGGGGAGAGGTCTCTTCTTCCTCCTCCTCGTCTTCACGGGAGGAGTGCACCTCGGAGTCGTCGGATGATGAATCCGACACCTCCTGTCGCCGGGCACTCTTTCGAATCCCCGTGGCCGTCTTCTTGGCCTTCTTCTCCGGCACCAGATAGAGTGCCGGAACCAGCAGCTTCACCAAGCAAGCGTCCGCTAGGCCTTCGGGCAAAGGAGCCGGAGAGTTGATCTGTCCGGACGTCTTCTGCCAATCCTGTCAAAGATAAGGGAGCTTAGATCCCGCATGGAGTCAAACCATGAAAAACTAATACCATGTAAAAGGTAAAAATAGCTTACCCCACTAGCGTGACACTGCGTGCTGAATCCGCGATCCTCGGTAGAGGATGCGGGGGCCTCGGCGCCCTTGAAAAGCACCTTCCAGGCATCTTCGTACGTCGTGTCGAAGAGCCTGCTCAGAGTTCGGTGTTGCGTCGGGTCGAACTCCCACAGGTTGAAAGCCCGTTGTTGACACAGGAGGATCCGGCGGATGAGCATAACCTGGACTACGTTGACAAGTTTGAGCTTCTTGTCCACCAGGGTTTGGACGCATGTTTGGAGTCCGGTCAGCTCTCCTTTTTTACCCCACGACAGGCCCGTCTCTTTCCTAGAGGTGAGCCACGTAGGGGGTCCAGATCGGAACTGTGACGCCCCCGATTCAATCGTACACTAATCATGCACGCAAATGTGTACGATCAAGATCAGGGAGTCACGGGAAGATATCACAACACAACTCTAAAACATAAATAAGTCATACAAGCATCATAATACAAACCAGGGGCCTCGAGGGCTCGAATACAAGTGCTCGATCATAGACGAGTCAGCGGAAGGAACAATATCTGAGTACAGACATAAGTTAAACAAGTTTGCCTTAAGAAGGCTAGCACAAACTGGGATATAGATCGAAAGAGGCACATGCCTCCTGCCTGGGATCCTCTTAACTACTCCTGGTCGTCGTCAGCGGGCTGCACGTAGTAGTAGGCACCTCCGGTGTAGTAGGGGTCGTCGTCGATGGTGGCGTCTCGCTCCTGAGCTCCAGCATCTGGTTGCAACAACCAGGTAGAAGGGAGAGGGGGAAAGAGGGAGAAAAGCAACCGTGAGTACTCCTCCAAAGTACTCGCAAGCAAGGAGCTACACTACATATGCATGGGTATATGTGTAAAGGGCCATATCGGTGGACTGAACTGCAGAATGCCAGAATAAGAGGGGGATAGCTAATCCTGTCGAAGACTACGCTTCTGGCAGCCTCCGTCTTGCAGCATGTAGAAGAGAGTAGATTGAAGTCCTCCAAGTAGCATCTCCAAGTAGCATCGCATAGCATAATCCTACCCGGCGATCCTCCCCTCGTAGCCCTGTGGAAAAGCGATCACCGGGTTGTCTGTGGAACTTGGAAGGGTGTGTTTTATTAAATATCCGATTCTAGTTGTCATAAGGTCAAGGTACAACTCCAAGTCGTCCTGTTACCGAAGATCACGGCTATTCGAATAGATTAAACTTCCCTGCAGGGGTGCACCACATAACCCAACACGCTCGATCCCATTTGGCCGGACACACTTTCCTGGGTCATGCCCGGCCTCGGAAGATCAACACGTCGCAGCCCCACCTAGGCACAACAGAGAGGTCAGCCCGCCAGTCTAAATCCTATGCGCGCAGGGGTCTGGGCTCATCGCCCATTGCTCACCTGCACGTTGCGAGGGCGGCCGGAAGCAGACCTAGCAACCTCCATTACAAAGGAAGTTGCGTTAACGCAGTCCAATCCGGCGCGCGCCGCTCCGTCGCTGACGTCAAGAAGGCTTCGGCTGATACCACGACATCGGCATACCCATAACTACTCCCACGTAGATGGTTAGTGCGTATAGACCAAATGGCCAGACTCAGATCAAATACCAAGATCTCGTTAAGCATGTTAAGTATCCGCGAACGCCGAACAGGGCCAGGCCCACCTGTCTCCTAGGTGGACTCAACCTGCCCTGTCGCTCCGCCACAAAGTAACAGTCGGGGGCCGTCGGGAACCCAGGCCCACCTCTACCGGGATGGAGCCACCTGTCCTTTCATCCCCCTCATCAGAATCACTTGCGGGTACTCATCGAGCTGACCCGACTTTAGTCACCATCTGTATAGTATGTATGTATGTAAAGTATATACCCGTGATCACCTCCCGAGTGATCATGGCCCAATAGTATAGCGAGGCAGACTGACAAGAATGTAGGGCCAATGATGATAAACTAGCATCCTATACTAAGCATTTAGGATTGCGGGTAAGGTATCAATGACTATAGCAACAATGACAGGCTATGCAACAGAATAGGAGTAACCGAACAGTAACATGCTACACTACTCTAATGCAAGCAGTATAGAGAAGAATAGGGGATATCTGGTGATCAAAAGGGGGGGCTTGCCTGGTTGCTTTGGCAAGAGAGAGGGGTCGTCAACTCCGTAGTCGAACTGGGCAGCAGCAGCATCGGTCTCGTAGTCTACCGAAGAGAAGAGGGGGGAAGAAACAATAAATACAGTGCAAACATAAGCAAGACGACGCAAGACATGACAAGGAGCGGTGCTAGGTGTGTCCTAACGCAGTATAAGGTGATGCCGGCGAAGGAGGAAAACACCCGGGAAAGTATTCCCGGTGTTCCGTGTTTTTATACAGATGAACCGAAGGTGAAATGTTGTAGGTTCACTCTGCTAGGGGCGTGTGGTGGACGAACGGGCTGCGTATCCGGGTTCGTCTCATCGTTTTGAGCAACTTTCATGTTGAAAATAATTTAATTCGAGTTACGGTTTAAAATATATGATTTCTAAAGATTTTATTAATTTCTGGAATTTAATTAATTATTTAATTTAATTTGAAAATGGATTTATGACATCAGCATGATGTCATGCTGATGCCAGCAGTCAACAGAGTTGACTGGTCAACCTGACAGATGGGGCCATTGACTGGGTCAACAGCACGGTCAGTAGGCCCAGTCAGCAGTCAACAGTCCTGTTTGACTTAGTCAAACCTACACGTGGGTCCCACTTGTCATAGTCACAGTTTAACTAAACCTAATTAACTAGTTAATTAATCATTAGTTTATCTAATCAGAGTTAATCAGGTTAATTAACAGATCTAACTAAGTTAATTAATTATCTAATTAATTAATTAATTAATATTTTTCTAATTCTTTTTTTTAATAAAAACGTTCTGGGGCTGGGCGCCGTTTGTCATAGGCCCTAGGGACCTTAGCGGGCGTTGGTGTTAGCGGGTTCGGGCGCAACGGGCACGGGCGCTGCCCGGGCGGAGATCGAACCCACCCGGGTGCGAGGCGGAGGCCGGCGACAACACGCCGATGGCCAGAGGCACAACGCACGCAGCCGCACGGGTGCGTAGCGGCCCAACGCGAGGCTCGTCGGGAACGGGCGGAGGCAGGGATTGCGGTGTGGTGCGGGCGCGGCGTCGCACACGCACGGGCAGGAGCCGCTGCAGCTGGGGGGACGAGCCGGCCACCACGGCGTGCGTGCATACGGCAAGGGGAGAGACCGTGGCGGGAGCTAGCAGGTCAGGGGAGGTGCGACCAGTGCACGACGGTGGGTTACACGGGCGCGGCAACCGCGAGCTCCTCGGGAGCTCGGGCGTGACGGCGGGGGCGACCTACTGCGACGGGAGGGAAAGAAGAGGGGGAAAGCAGAGGAGGGGCCTCACCGGGCCCTGCAGGTGTGCAATAGTGTGCGCGAGGAGTCGGGGAGGCGCCGGAGCTCGGGGCGACGACGGTTGACGACGGGCGACGGCGTCGGGTCAACAGGCGAGGCCGCAGCGTCTAGCGGGTGTCGCGCGAAGGAGAGGAGGGCAAGGGGGAGTCCAGGAGGCAAGCAGCGACGCGATGGGGTCGGCGTCGGCAACGGAGGCGTCGTCGGGAGTGCCGCGGGGTCGCGCCCCCGATCTGGATCGAGAGGGGAGGGAGAGCGCGAGGGGGGAAGTGGGGGAGTGGGGATCGGGTAGCTAGGGTTCGGTCGCCCCAGGGGAGCTATAGGCGCCGGCTGGGCCGGCCTGGTTGGCCCAGAGGCCAGCTGGGTTGTGGCCCAGTGGGGGGGTTTGTTTTCTTTTCCTTTCTTCTTTTTTGTTTTTCTATTTCTTTTGAGTTTTCTTTTATTTTAGTTTTTAATATTTAGGAGCGACAACTAATTTGGTGTTATGAAATAGGTCACAGCCCCAGATATTCTGGCACTTTAAATAAAGTGTATTGCATGTGCTTATTATTTTAAAAGCATTTTTGATAAATTTTTTATCGCTGTTCTAGTTTATTAAATGTATTTAAGTTTTTTATTAGAAGATGATTTCTTCACCAACATTTACGGTTTTTTTTGACACGTTAGGAACAATTTAGTTTTGACTTTTGAAAACTTTAATTGTTTTAACTTTAATTCAGATTTGAATTTGAATCGGTTCTGAACTAACGCGAGATTATCAACAATAATCGAGGTGACGTGGCATCATTACCAGAGGGTTACTGTAGCTTGATTACCCCGGGCGTCACAATTCTCCTCCACTACAAGAAATCTCGTCCCGAGATTTAAGAGGGGGAGTATGGGGGAAAGTTCTGGTTATTCTAATGGATCTTCTCGAAGAAGTTAATCCCTTTCGTTGATGTCTTCAATTCTTTATTCCAAAGCATCGTGATGAAGTTGTCGTCCTTTCTTCGGGGAACTCCATCGTACTTACGAATAGGTAAGGGGCAGCTCTACAATGATAGGATGTTATAAGGGAAATTCATCTGGGGTATCCCAAGAATGAACATATGAGTATCTCTCGAGTTGAACAAATGACACACATCGAGAGCAAAGTAAGACGGTGTAATAAGAAGTTTCAAGCGGATAAGCAATCATTCATTGCCTGAAGCAGAGTGCGAAAGGGGTTTAGAGCAACGGGAATAAGTATTGTGTCCGATACCAGAATAGATCAACAGGCAAGTGGCCCGTGAATTACATACAAAGTCAAGCACGAGGAATAACTTTGACATCAGGTTGTACAGGAGAGTCAGGTTTCGATCCTGCGTAACTGTGGGTTATGGGCCCACCATGTGGGTGAAAAGTAGGAAGGGTGGTGACATCTTGCACAGCCGCGACAAGGAGGCATGTCAGTGAATAGCTTGTCAGCTATGTTGGCAACAACGTTGGTTCCAAGGGCGAGGGACGAAGAGAACCATTTTCCTTCTCGTTGAAACGAGGCGGGCCAAGAGGCAAAGTTCTCATCCATCGGCGGATACCGAAATGTCATCAACAATAGAAACAGGGTCTCACTAGCAGAGTTGTACACCGAGGTGTTTACATAAGCAGTGAATTATTACTGCTTAGATTATATAGATCACAATAAAGGTCAAACAAACCAATGGAAAGTAAAATGTGATCATCAGGTTAAACAGAACAATGGAAGGGAAATTTAAACACATAGTTCAGGGGTATATCCTTCCCAAGGATAAGCAGAGCATGATATTCATGACGGGATATAACATAGAAAACCCTTTAGGAAAGGGGAGAGAAATTTCATGCCATTACCCATACAGCGGTATTTGGATAATTGATAAAGAGAATTTAGCATTGTGCTTCAAATGCTCTTAATGAAAATCAGAGTAACACAGACATGCTTCAGGTAGCAATGATTTGGTGTTTCAATCAAGGGCCAGACTTTGGTTAAACAAATGATCCATCAGGAGTAACTTATAAAATAAGTCCTACAATTTCCTCTAGGAGGAATGGTTATCCTTGCTAAAGAAATTATAGTGATAGGTCCTCCAGCCAGGGGGGTGCTAGGCATGACATCATATTACCGGGTCATCAAAGGACCAACAACATAACTCCTGGAAAGTTGTCCCAACCATCATATCTGACCGAGATTCAGATCCGATTGGTGTCATGATACCTCAGACTCATGGTCCTGAGATAAAAAGGTGCGACACGAATTGACGAGAAGTCGTCATAAGATTCTTGAGTTCACCATTTAACCAAGGAGAGGAAGAAGGGGTGGTTGATGAACTCAACGATAACTCATGGAGATTTCGAAAAGATGGATCCCCACGATTAAATGAACAAGGAGATGATCATTGTCAGATCAAATGATACAATGAGTTATGCTCGAGGAAACAAACCCAAATAAACATTGGTTGAAAGGTGCACCCGAAATATGGGACGGGTTGCACGACCAATGTCAGAATGGTGATTCAATAATCAATAGTCTAAGAATGAACGGCCGACCATTAACTTCAAAGCAATAGGGTTGCTAGAAGTGCAGAATCCAAACAACACCGTTCACTTGTTTGTACCCCGGTTGGAATCAACACGAGGACCAAGAAAGAATGGTGATGGTGAGAAGTATCACTATACCAAGAATTCTTAAGAGGTGGTGAAATTCTCACCACATTCTTGACATAAAAGGTGGGTATATTTCAAGGTAAAGAAGAACAATGCTAGGCAGCAAGGAACTCAAGGTACAACACAAAACACGAACAAGTTTGTGTTGGAGGGAAGGCAATAAAGTGGCCGATGATAATACAAATCATCGAGGGCAAGGATGGTATTTCTCATCATGATTTCAATAGATCTCTTGGAAGAGCTCAAAATGTTGATGATATTCACGACACATTTGGCGCGAGAGTTCATGAAGATGTAATCGATCGGCGACGACATCAAGTCAAAGTAATGATAAAGTAAAAGGTTATTAGAACCAAGGGTACGACACAAACTCGAAACCAAGCTTGTTGTTCAAGGCGAAATGATATGACGATGATGATCGACGTAAGGTTAGTTCATCGTCGAAAATTGTGCTGCGGGAAGAAGGACCGGGTAGCACAGTTAAAATTAGCTCGATAATGATATAGCCGATCAGGCTAGGAATGACTTGAAGGATTAATAATTTTGTAAGCAGTGATGGGTTCAAATACTTGTTGAATCGCAATGCGAACTCGATTCAGTTATCGGTGTCTTTGAGTGTATAATAACTCAGAGCCCGTGAAAAATTGGAATCAGTGGGAAGGTAGCACTTGATGAAGAACTCATAAGAAGTTAGGCAGTTCCATGATAATCTTGAGATACCAGGGGGTAATACTCGACACAAGATCAAAGTAAAGATTGGACGGGTGTATTGATCCATAGAAGACAATTGTTTTAACTTGTCCGAGAAATGGAATCAAAGAAGAACAATCATGTTCGGAACAACGGTTGCAAGGGATCAATTCACAGATACCATATGTTAGTTATCAAGGAAATAGTTATTATTACAAGAAGCTTCCATGATAGGATATACATCGCGTCCATGGGCATGAACACAAGGTTCAAGGTCGACTCCCACTTCCTCAATGCATAATCTTCCATTCACATCTCGTATTTCGAAGATGACATTAGTTGTTGAAAGTTTTACCTGGTGCAATACCAGATAAGTATGACTCGTGAAATCTTTCGGGTTCACGCCGATGAGGGAAGGCGTAGGTTCAATCCCATCGGGGCTTCTTGTGAACATATACCATAAGCTTCAAGAGTAAGTATCACCAGCTCGAAAGCAGAGCAAGGATGACAAAAGGAAAGGATACAATTTAACAAAGGCATTATGTATCGGAGAAGGACTCACAAGGTGATTAATTATGAAGGACACTGTCGGATATAATAATCCAACAGTGGATTAGGCGATCCACAATGGAGCTGAGGTGAGTATCGATACTCAATCAGAGGAAGAAAGAATGCGAATGCAACGAGTTATGGAATCATCTAAATAATTCAAAGCTTAAATGCAAAGGAATTATGATTTCCAAAACAAGGGATCAGAAGCAGACGTTCTGATCAAGGATGGATCAATTGTATATACCAGAGGCACAATCGACGACAGATAGTTTGGTCGAGAACCAACTCATGTTCAAAATGACGTCTGATCCGGAAAGATAATCCTAGGACTCGACTGATGATTGTGAACATTCACAATGTATTGAATCAACGGACTCAAAATGATAATGACAAGGTATGCCGTCAAGATTACGAGACTAATGGGATTAACCATAATGCGAGCAAGCAAGAATTTCAAGAGCCAAAGGCTCCATAAGGTTTTCGGACGATCGAATAGTATTTTGAAGACTTTTGTGAAACGCATGAACAACTGGGGATGAGCGGATACTCGACAAGTGTGAGGAATTTTCAATAGGGATATTGATGTGGTAAAGAACTGCAAGGCAGTAAGCTTAAAGGATTTTCGAAACAACAAAGAGTATTTCGGGACATATTGCAATAACAAGATCAACGGGGAATGATTGTATGAATGGCAAGTGTAAGCAGTTTTTCATAGGGGTTGACGGTGGAAGGAAATCGCAAATGCGATGGCACAAAGACTCGAGAGAACATCGTAGAGTAACTTCGGAATCTTCTAGTGCAGCAGGCGATCATCTGAAGTGAGGGGCTCTCCGTGAGCAAGTATTATCGAGAACCTAAAGTTAGTTTTGTTTTTAGCAAAATCATTTAACCCGAATAGAAGAGAGCTCAGAGTCCCAGAGTATAGGCGAGGAGTAAAAGATCCTATTACCACCC
Organism: Triticum aestivum; assembly: GCF_018294505.1. Taxonomy (NCBI): domain Eukaryota; kingdom Viridiplantae; phylum Streptophyta; class Magnoliopsida; order Poales; family Poaceae; genus Triticum; species Triticum aestivum. The sequence continues at coordinate 737,145,218 of NC_057812.1, forward strand.
AATGGCGACGTGGGCCCATGGGCCGCACAGCCATGTTAGTAAAAGTTTTGTAAAGTCTAGACTCGACTTCGGCCAAGGAGTTGGAAGGGGGATTCCTACAGGCAGTCGGCTCTGATACCAACTTGTGACGCCCCCGGTTCAATCGTACACTAATCATGCACGCAAATGTGTACGATCAAGATCAGGGACTCACGGGAAGATATCATAACACAACTCTAAAACATAAATAAGTAATACAAGCATCATAATACAAGCCAGGGGCCTCGAGGGCTCGAATACAAGTGCTCGATCATAGACGAGTCAGCGGAAGCAACAATATCTAGGTACAGACATAAGTTAAACAAGTTTTCCTTAAGAAGGCTAGCACAAACTGGGATATAGATCGAAAGAGGCACAGGCCTCCTGCCTGGGATCCTCCTAACTACTCCTGGTCGTCGTCAGCGGGCTGCACGTAGTAGTAGGCACCTCCGGTGTAGTAGGGGTCGTCGTCGATGGTGGCGTCTGGCTCCTGGGCTCCAGCATCTGGTTGCAACAACCAGGTAGAAGGGAGAGGGGGAAAGAGGGAGAAAAGCAACCGTGAGTACTCCTCCAAAGTACTCGCAAGCAAGGAGCTACACTACATATGCATGGGTATATGTGTAAAGGGCCATATCGGTGGACTGAACTGCAGAATGCCAGAATAAGAGGGGGATAGCTAATCCTGTCGAAGACTACGCTTCTGGCAGCCTCCGTCTTGCAGCATGTAGAAGACAGTAGATTGAAGTCCTCCAAGTAGCATCTCCAAGTAACATCGCATAGCATAATCCTACCCGGCGATCCTCCCCTCGTCGCCCTGTGGAAAAGCGATCACCGGGTTGTCTGTGGAACTTGGAAGGGTGTGTTTTATTAAGTATCCGGTTCTAGTTGTCATAAGGTCAAGGTACAACTCCAAGTCGTCCTGTTACCGAAGATCACGGCTATTCGAATAGATTAAACATCCCTGCAGGGGTGCACCACATAATCCAACACGCTCGATCCCATTTGGCCGGACACACTTTCCTGGGTCATGCCCGGCCTCGGAAGATCAACACGTCGCAGCCCCACCTAGGCACAACAGAGAGGTCAGCCCGCCGGTCTAAATCCTATGCGCGCAGGGGTCTGGGCCCATCGCCCATTGTTCACCTGCACGTTGCGAGGGCGGCCGGAAGCAGACCTAGCAACCTCCATTACAAAGGAAGTTGCGTTAACGCAGTCCAATCCGGCGCGCGCCGCTCCGTCGCTGACGTCAAGAAGGCTTCGGCTGATACCACGACGTCGGCATACCCATAACTACTCCCACGTAGATGGTTAGTGCGTATAGACCAAATGGCCAGACTCAGATCAAATACCAAGATCTCGTTAAGCGTGTTAAGTATCCGCGAACGCCGAACAGGGCCAGGCCCACCTGTCTCCTAGGTGGTCTCAACCTGCCCTGTCGCTCCGCCACAAAGTAACAGTCGGGGGCCGTCGGGAACCCAGGCCCACCTCTACCGGGATGGAGCCACCTGTCCTTTCATCCCCCTCATCAGAATCACTTGCGGGTACTCATCGAGCTGACCCGACTTTAGTCACCATCTGTATAGTATGTATGTATGTAAAGTATATACCCGTGATCACCTCCCGAGTGATCACGGCCCAATAGTATAGCGAGGCAGACTGACAAGAATGTAGGGCCAATGATGATAAACTAGCATCCTATACTAAGCATTTAGGATTGCGGGTAAGGTATCAATGACTATAGCAACAATGACAGGCTATGCAACAAAATAGGAGTAACCGAACAGTAACATGCTACACTACTCTAATGCAAGCAGTATAGAGAAGAATAGGGGATATCTGGTGATCAAAAGGGGGGGCTTGCCTGGTTGCTCTGGCAAGAGAGATGCGTCGTCAACTCCGTAGTCGAACTGGGCAGCAGCAGCATCGGTCTCGTAGTCTACCGAAGAGAAGAGGGGGAAGAAACAATAAATACAGTGCAAACATAAGCAAGACGACGCAAGACATGACAAGGAGCGGTGCTAGGTGTGTCCTAACGCAGTATGAGGTGATGCCGGCGAAGGAGGAAAACACCCGGGAAAGTATTCCCGGTGTTCCGTGTTTTTGGACAGATGAACCGAAGGTGAAATGTTGTAGGTTCACTATGCTAGGGGCGTGTGGTGGACGAACGGGCTGCGTATCCGGGCTGCGTATCATGTTGAAAATAATTTAATCCGAGTTACGGTTTAAAAGATATGATTTTCTAAAGATTTTATTAATTTCTGGAATTTAATTAATCATTTAATTTAATTTGAAAATGGATTTATGACATCAGCATGATGTCATGCTGATGTCAGCAGTCAACAGAGTTGACTGGTCAACCTGACAGATGGGGCCATTGACTGGGTCAACAGCACGGTCAGCAGGCCCAGTCAGCAGTCAACAGTCCTGTTTGACTTAGTCAAACCTACACGTGGGTCCCACTTGTCATAGTCACAATTTAACTAAACCTAATTAACTAGTTAATTAATCATTAGTTTATCTAATCAGAGTTAATCAGGTTAATTAACAGATCTAATTAAGTTAATTAATTATCTAATTAATTAATTAATTAATATTTTTCTAATTCTTTTTTTTTAATAAAAGCGTTCTGGGGCTGGGCCCCGTTTGTCATAGGCCCAGGGGACCTTAGCGGGCGTTGGTGTTAGCGGGTTCGGGCGCAACGGGCATGGGCGCTGCCCGGGCGGAGATCGAACCCACCCGGGTGCGAGGCGGAGGCCGGCGACAATGCGCCGGTGGCCAGAGGCACAACACACGCAGCCGCACGGGTGCGTAGCGGCCCAACGCGGGGCTCGTCGGGAACGGGCGGAGGCAGGGATTGCGGCGTGGTGCGGGCGCGGCGGCGCACACGCACGGGCAGGAGCCGCTGCAGCTGGGGGGACGAGCCGGCCACCACGGCGTGCGTGCATACGGCAAGGGGAGAGACCGTGGCGGGAGCTAGCAGGTCAGTGGAGGTGCGACCAGTGCACGATGGCGGGTTACACGGGCGTGGCAATCGTGAGCTCCTCGGGAGCTCGGGCGTGATGGCGGGGGCGACCTACTGCGACTGGAGGGAAAGAAGAGGGGGAAAGCAGAGGAGGGGCCTCACCGGGCCCTGCAGGTGTGCAATAGTGTGCGCGAGGAGGAGTCGGGGAGGCGCCGGAGCTCGGGGCGACGATGGTTGACGACGGGGTGGTGGTGACGACGGGCGACGGCGTCGGGTCAACAGGCGAGGCCGCAGCGTCTGGCGGGTGTCGCGCAAAGGAGAGGAGGACAAGAGGGAGTCCAGGAGGCAAGTAGCGACGCAATGGGGTCGGCGGTCGGCAACGGAGGCCTCGTCGGGAGTGCCGCGGGGTCGCGCCCCCGATCTGGATCGAGAGGGGAGGAAGAGCGAGAGGGGGGAAGTGGGGGAGTGGGGATCGGGTAGCTAGGGTTCGGTCGCCCCAGGGGGGCTATAGGCGCCGGCTGGGCCGGCCTGGTTGGCCCAGAGGCCAGCTGGGTTGTGGCCCAGTGGGGGGGTTTGTTTTCTTTTCCTTTCTTCTTTTTTTGTTTTTCTATTTCTTTTCAGTTTTCTTTTGTTTTAGTTTTTAATATTTAGGAGCGACAACTAATTTGGTGTTATTAAATAGGTCACAGCCCCAGATATTCTGGCACTTTAAATAAAGTGTATTGCATGTGCTTATTATTTTAAAAGCATTTTAGATAATTGTTTTATCGTTGTTCTAGTTTATTAAATGTATTTAAGTTTTTTATTAGAAGATGATTTCTTCACCAACATTTGTTACGGGTTTTTTTTGACACGTTAGGAACAATTTAGTTTTGACTTTTGAAAACTTTAATTGTTTTAACTTTAATTCAGATTTGAATTTGAATCGGTTCTGAACTAACGCGAGATTATCAACAATAATCGAGGTGACGTGGCATCATTACCAGAGGGTTACTGTAGCTTGATTACCCCGGGCGTCACAGGAACTCGGGGGCTGCGACCCATTCAGGGTTGCGCGGCTCGATGATGTAAAACCACCCCGATTGCCACCCTTTATGGTCTACACGAAGGAGCCCTCGAGCCATAGGACGTTGGCATCTTGCCCACCATGGCTTTCCGCACTGCGCCTGGGTGCCGCGCATCACCTTCGGCTTGACATTGTAAGTCTTGAGCCATAGGCCGAAATGGGGGCCGATGCAGAGGAAAGCCTCGCACACGATGATAAACGCCGAGATGTCGAGGACAAAGTTCGGGGCCAGATCGTGGAAATCCAGGCCATAGTAGAACATGAGCCCCCGGACAAATGGGTGGAGAGGGAAGCCCAGTCCGCGGAGGAAATGGGGGAGGAACACCACCCTCTCATGGGGCCTAGGGGTGGGGATGAGTTGCCCCTCTTCGGGAAGCCGGTGCGCAATGCCGTTAGACAAGTATCCGGCCTTCCTCAGTTTTTTGATGTGTCCCTCCGTGACGGAGGAGACCATCCACTTGCCTCCCGCTCCAGACATGGCTGGAGAAGGTTGAGGTGGGGTGTGCGGACTTGGGCGCTGGAGCTCGAGTGCGCGGAAATGGATAGGCAAAGGAGGAAGAAGGCGTGGATGAAAAGGTGGATCCTTATCCCCTTATATGGGCGGACGCGACTATGCGTCCTCACCAGCCTGGTAAAACTCGCTTATCTCCCAAGCGCCATAATCAATGGCGTGGTTGGGTTACCCACGCCCGTATTGATGAGAATCCCGAAATAAGGGGACCCGATCTCTGCTTTGACAAGACGTGCCAAGGAAACCGCGTCGCTAAATGCGCTGAGGTGGGACAGTAAAACGATTCGAATAAAGACTTGGCCGTGGTGTGATGTCACGCTACGGAATACGTCAGCAGATTAAATTTGTGTAAATATTATTCTCTCTATGGAAATATGTGGAAACTTATTTTGCAGAGCCGGACACTACCTTTATGTTCAAGATCTTCTATGAAGTACTTGGAGGAGGAACCCGGCTTGCAATGCCGAAGACAATCTGCGTGCCGGACTCGTCATCATTGGAGCCTGGTTCAGGGGCTGCTGAGGGAGTCCTAGATTAGGGGGTGTCCGGATAGCCGGACTATACCTACGGCCGGACTCCTGGACTATGAGGATACAAGATTGATGACTTCGTCCCGTGTCCGGAAGGGACTTTCCTTGGCGTGGAAGGCAAACTTCGCGATACGGATATGTAGATCTCCTACCATTGTAACCGACTCTGTGTAACCCTAGCCCTCTCCGGTGTCTATATAAACCGGAGGGTTTTAGTCCGTAGGACGAACAACAATCATACCATAGGCTAGCTTCTAGGGTTTAGCCTCCTTGATCTCGTGGTAGATCTACTCTTGTACTACCCATATCATCAATATTAATCAAGCAGGAGTAGGGTTTTACCTCCATCGAGAGGGCCCGAACCTGGGTAAAAACATCGTGTCCCTTGTCTCCTGTTACCATCCTCCTAGACGCACAGTTCGGGACCCCCTACCCGAGATCCGCTGGTTTTGAAACCGACAGTCATTCTCAGCCTTGTCCCACAGCGGCCGGGCTTTCAGGTAGCCACCTGACCCCGTGTGATGGTGATGCTTCTTCTTTGCAGCATTTTTCTTGTTTGTCGCTAGCGTCTTCGCTGCTATCTCAGATTTCGTTTTGGTGACAAATGCGGGCCCCTGATCTTTGATCTTCTCAAATCGGCCGATGAATTCTGGAGTCTTGTCTTGGTCGACAAACGATGATTTCAGCTCATTTTTCCACCTCCCAAATAGCTCAGCCATCTTCTTAAGAGCATAAGCCTTGATCATTGGTTTTTTAATAGGATTCTTCGGATCCTCCTCTGACGGTAAGGTGAAATTTTCCTGCAGCGCAGTCCAAAGATCAGCTTTGTGCCTATCACTGACATAAGACACATGAGAGTCTTTGTCCTTAGGCTTCAACCGTTGCTCGATGCTGATCGGGATCATGTCCCTAACTAGAACCCCGCACTGAGCATTAAATTTTTGCTTGGTCCGGAGGGGTTCAATCGGTTGGCCAACGCGATCAATTTTGATGATCGTGTACCTTTCATCCGAGCACAACTTTCTCTTCGGGCCTCGTCTCGTTATCGAAGTGTTGCTTGATCCAGAGGGCTAGAAAAGAAGAAAAAGAAGAGAGTCAATATGTGTACATACCAAAAACAATCAATGCATCAATTAGGTATAGTCAGCACATACTTAATTAATTAATATATATACCTAGCCGGCCTCCGTTCGGTCACCGGAGCCGTCATCACGGTGCCCTTCCTCCTCCATTGTTTGATCATCGTCGTCGTAGCCTGCTTCTTCATCCTGTCTTTGAGAAATGACAAGACGGCATCACTTCCATGTGCGATTATCTCCCCCAACACCGCTTCTTGTGCTTTGTCTCGGCGGTGCGGATCCATAGTTTCTGCAAATATTTAGAACATGGCAATTATTATTCAAACATGACAGATGGATATATTAGTGGCAAACGTTGAACCAGCTAGCTAAGCACGATAAGGAATCATATTAGTGGCCTGGCCTCGACGCTTCTCTAGGGTTTGGGGTGGCCTCGATGACAACACTCTTTTAACTTGGTAAATTTGGGTGACCTCAAGAGAGTTTGTCGATCGGGTAGGGGCGCGGCGTGAGGGGGTAGGAGACCGACATCGTTTTTTTCTAGGGTTTGGGTGTCCTCGAGAGTTTTGGTCGAGCGAGAGGGCCGGGGGGTGTTCCCGTGGTATAAGTTGTCATGGTCGAGAGGGGGTATATATATCGACCGCCCCTCATGTTGAAGTTATCCGGGAGGGGGTTATATCGACAACGACGACATACATACATGGGAAAATAATGTTATCGAGGAGGGGGTATATCGACCCCCCCCCCTCGTGTTGAAATTATCGGGACATAAATTATACATACATGGAAAAAATAAGAAAAGGAAGAAGAGGAAAAATAAGAAGAAAAAAAGAGGAGAAGAAGAGTCTTCTTCTCCTCTTTTTTTCTCATTTATTCCTCTTCTTATTTATTTCTCCTCTTCTTGTCCTTTTTCTTTTCCTTCTTACTAAACTAAACATATGTAAACTAAAATAATCCTAACATTTGCATACAAACATATATATAAACTAAAAATTCTATGAAAAAAATTACAACAGAAAAAATTTGCATATTCTTTGCATATGAACATACAAACATTTGCATATTCTACAATAATATCACCCAAAAAATCTATGAACAGAAAAAAATCCTAACTTTTGCATATATATGAACATACATACATCATCATCATCATCATCTACTACTACAATATGAACAAAAAAATAAATGTATATGTGAACAAGGGGCCTGCTTCGTCGGCGGCGTCGGGGCGGGAGCGCGGTGGCATTGGGCACGGTGGAGAAGGGGGAGAGGAGGGGGAACAGTGCGGTGAGGCGCTCACAGTGCACGCGAGCGGCGGCGAGGTCGGGTAGAGCACGACGTGCGCTGCGACGGCGAGGTCGGGGCAGGTGATAACCCACAAGTATAGGGGATCGCAAAAGTTTTCGAGGGTAGAGTATTCAACGCAAATTTATTGATTCGACACAAGGGAAGTCAAAGAAAATTCTCAAGTATTAGCACCTGAGTTGTTAATTCAACCACACCTGGAAACTTAGTATCTGCAGCAAAGTATTTAGTAGCATAGTAATATGATAGTAGTGGTAACGGTAGCAAAAGGTAACAGTAGTAATAGTAATGTTTTTGGTATTTTGTAGTGATGATAGCAATAGGAACGGAAAAGTGAATAAGCGAAGAACAATATATGGAAAGCTCGTAGGCAATGGATCGGTGATGGAGAATTATGTCGGATGCGGTTCATCATGTAACAGTCATAACCTAGGGTGACACAGAACTAGCTCCAGTTCATTGATATAATGTAGGCATGTATTCCGAATATAGTCATACGTGCTTATGGAAAAGAACTTGTATGACATCTTTTGTCCTACCCTCCCGTGGCAGCGGGGTCCTTACGGAAACTAAGGGATATTAGGGCCTCCTTTTAATAGAGAACCGGAACAAAGCATTAACACATAGTGAATACATGAACTCCTCAAACTACGGTCATCACCGGTAAGTATCCCGATTATTGTCACTTCGGGGTTAACGGATCATAACACATAATAGGTGACTATAGACTTGCAAGATAGGATCAAGAACACTCATATATTGATGAAAACATAATAGGTTCAAATCTGAAATCATGGCACTCGGACCCTAGTGACAATCATTAAGCATAGCAAAGTCATAGCAACATCAATCTCATAACATAGTGGATACTAGGGATCAAACCCTAACAAAACTAACTTGATTACATGATAGATCCCATCCAACCCATCACCGTCCAGCAAGCCTACGATGGAATTACTCACGCACGCCGGTGAGCATCATGAAATTGGTGATGGAGGATGGTTGATGATGACGATGGCGACGGATTCCCCTCTCCAGAGCAACGAACGAACTCCAGATCAGCCCTCCCGAGAGGTTTTAGGGCTTGGCGACGGCTCCGTTTCGTAAAATGCGATGATTTCTTCTCTCTAATTGTTTTCCTCCCCGAAACACAATATATGGAGTTGGAATTGGAGTCGGAGAGGCATCAGGGGGCCCACGATGGTAGGGGGCGCGCCCCCCACCCTCGTGGACAAGTGGTGGGCCCCCTGGCCTTCATCTTTTGAAGGTATTTTTCATATTTTCTGAAAAGTTGCTCCGTGAAGTTTCATGTCATTCCAAGAACGTTTGTTTCTGCACATAAATAACACCATGGTAATTCTGCTGAAAACGCGTCAGTCCGGGTTAGTTCCATTCAAATCATGCAAGTTAGAGTCCAAAACAAGGGCAAAAGTGTTTGGAAAAGTAGATACGACGGAGACGTATCAGCAGGGCGCGTCGACGTCAGGGCAGGCTGCGACGAGGCGGGGCAAGGGTGACGGCGACGACGGAGATGGTGGACGGGGGCGCGTGGCAGCCTGGCAGCGTCGATGTCGTCGGCGTCGTCGAAGTGGAACTGCGAGATGAGAAGTGAAAATTTTCACAAGTCCTGCTTATATACTCAGAGCATTGGTTCCGGTTCATAGCACAAACCGGGACCAGTGCACCCTTTAGTCCCGGTTGGTGCCACCAACCGGGACCAAAGGCATCTTTTCAGCAGCCCAAAGGGCGGGAAGCGATGGCCTTTGGTCCCGGTTGGTGGCACCAACTGGGACTAAAGGGGGTGCATTGGTTCCGGTTGGTGTCACGAACCGGAACCAATGCACCCCTTTAGTCCCGGTTTGTGCCACGAATCGGGACCAAAGGGCTTGCACATCCGGGTAGTGGTGGTGGGAGTTTAGTCCCACCTCGCTAGTCGAGAGGGGCGCGCAGTGGTTTATAAGCCCCACTGCCGCACCCCTCTTGAGCTCTTCCCCACTGCAGGCTTACGAGCCTAATTGTGACTGCTCTGCCTGATGGGCCTACTAGGCCTTCTGCGGGCCTGAATCCTGGCCCATTGATGGGTTTCTAGTCGTATTCAGGCTGTGGTGGCCCAATAGGTGGCAAATTTTTTATTTTTTATTTTTTTCTTTATTTTTTGTTTTGTTTCTACTTACAACAAAATACTTATTTATTTTATTTTATTTTCTTTCTAATTACTTATTTTATTTTATTTTATGATAATTATTTTTGCTATTAAAGTTTCTAACAAAAAAATTTCTTTATGAAAATTCTTTTTTCTTTTAATGATTTTGAACAGAAAATAATTTTACAATTTTAGTTGCATCAATTTTATATAATTTTAGTTTCATAAATTTTAGAGGTTGCTTATAATATTTTGGACAGAAGATACTTTGATATTTTTAGTTTCATAACTTTTATTTATGTTATTAAATTTTATTTTATTTTATTTTATTTTGTTTCTACTTATATATTTTATTAAAGTTTATATTATTTTGTTTCAAATTACTTATTTATTTTATGTTATGATAATTCCTTTTACTGAAAGACCCTGCAATTCGTTATTTTTCATCCATTTACTGATTATTTTGAGCTATAAGACCCTGAAATTGAAAAGCACTACAAATGAACTCTGAAAAGGTTGAAAGTTAGCATGGTATCATCATTTCACCCACATAGCATGTGCAAGAAAGTAGAGAGGCTTACGGCAAAAACTGGCTGCACTTCGTGTACAAAATGCACAATCTCTTTCGAAGTATCGGGGTTTTATACGGAAACTCGTCTGTTACAAAGGGATTTCATTTTTTTTGAACTTATTTAAACTCCATACTTTTTCTGTGTTCAAAATGCACCATTCAAAGCCACATCATCAATTTTCATCCCTTTCTGACTTCATTTGTTATTTTTCATGTATTTACTGATTATTTTGAGCTATAAGACCTTGAAATTGAAAAGCACTACAAATGAACTCTGCAAAGGTTGAAAGTTGGCATGGTATCATCATTTCACCCACATAGAATGTGCAATGAAATAGAGAGGCTTACGGAAAAAACTAGATGCACTTCGTGTACAAAACGGACAATCTCTTTCGAAATATCAGGGTTTCATACGGAAACTCCTCTGTTACAAAGGGATTTCATTTTTTGAACTTATTTGAACTCCATACTTTTTCTGTTTTCAAAATGCACCATTCAAACCCACATCATCAATTTTCAACCCTTTCTGACTTCATTTGTTATTTTTCATGCATTTACTGATTATTTTGAGCTATAAGACCCTGAAATTGAAAAGCACTACAAATGAACTCTGAAAAGGTTGAAAGTTGGCATGGTATCATCATTTCACACACATAGCATGTGCAAGAACGTAGAGAGGCTTACGGCAAAAACTGAATGCACTTCGTGTATAAAATGCACCATTCAAAGCTACATCATCAATTTAGTACATATAGCTCTCATGGATAGATAAGTGACCAAATTAATAGAAGTTCATCATCACACTAAAAACAAAGTACATACATAGTTCTCATTGAACAACATATAGCTCTCTAGAGCATCTAGTTAAACCATCCATTGAAACTATGTGAAACCTTTCAATGCAACAATAAATGCGATCATAATCACAACCAAGGTAAAAATTGATCCAACGGCATAATGATACCAAGCCTCGGTATGAATGGCATATTTTCTAATCTTTCTCATCTTCAACCACATTGCATCCATCTTGATCTTGTGATCATCGACGACATCCGCAACATTCAACTCCAATATCATCTTCTCCTCCTCAATTTTTTTTATTTTTTCCTTCAAGTAATTGTTTTCTTCTTCAACTAAATTTAACCTCTCGATAATAGGGTTGGTTGGAATTTCCGGTTCAACTACCTCCTACATAAATAAAATCTATGTCAACTTGTTGGGCATAATTGTCATAAACAATAAATGAACCAGATAGTTATAGAAGATAATATATACCACATCCGAATCATAGCCAGGATGAGGGCCGACGGGGGCGGATACCAAGCACAAGCAATAAGAACAGTAAGAAAATTAGACAAGTATCTATCTAAAGTAATATTTATTTCTTTTAGAAGAAGATAAGAGGCTCACCACAGTGGTGCAGGCGACGAGATCGGCGCGGGCGATCGACGGCGGTGAAGACGGGGACGGGACGTGACGGACCGCTAAACCTAGACAAATCTCGGGGAAAATGGAGTTTGGAGGTCGAGCTTCGAGAGGAGAAAGCTTAACTAGCATGGCTTGGCATTTCATCGAACACCTCGTGTGCATAGGAGATGAGCTAGAGCACCCAAATGCCATGTCCTCGCCGGCCAAAAAAATAGAGCACCGTGAAGTGCTCTGCTGCAGCGACGGGGTATATATAGGCAACTCATTTGTCCCGGTTCATGGCTGGAACCGGGACTAAAGCCCAGCCTTCTGTCCCGGTTCGAGCGAAAAACCGGGACCAGTGTTTGTGGGCCAGGAGCGAAGCCCGCTGGTCCCGGTTCGTGCCTGGAACCGGGACAAATAGGTCCATACGAACCGGGACCAATGCCATCCATTGGTCCCGGTTCGTGGAAGAACCGGGACTAATGGGTTGGCCAGGCCCGAACGAAAGCCCCTTTTTCTACTAGTGATCTTAGGGCAAGGAATAAAAAGATGTGGACTGTCCATAATAGTTGAGACCATCTTAAAATTTTCTTGGCATCTTAGCAGAAGGGAATGAGAATTTAAAATGGTTCAGTTTCGGTTTTCAGTTTTTGGGTTGAAAGTACCCACCCCTACACGCAAGAGGGAAACGAAACAGCATCTTAGATAATCATTGGTAGTTGCTATTAATAATCCATGGTACGATGAAGGAAACACGAATTTCTTTTTTATGATCAACGATCTTAGCGTAAGGAATAAATGAATATGGACTGTATCTAATAGTTGAGACCGTCCTATATGTTGCCTACCGTCTTAGCGGAAGGGAATGATAATTTAAATAGTAGCCGCTATTAATGATCCATGGTACAATGAAGGAAAAAAGAAAAGAAAATAAAATTGATGATCAACGATCTTAGCACAAGGAATAAAAAATATATATGATCAACTATCTTAGCGGCATGGAATAAAAGAGAAGAGAAAAAAAGACTTACTTCACTGGTTAGCTAGGCCAGTGAACGCTTTTTTTCCTCGGCAGTTGTAGTTGCTATTAATAATCTGTGGTACGATGAAGGAAGAAAAGGAATATAATTTTTTGATGATCAATGATCTTAGCGCAAAGAATAAAAAGATGTGGACTGTCCATAATAGTTGAGACCATGTTAAAATCTGCTTGGCATCTTAGCGGAGGGAAATGAGAATTTAAATAGTAGCTGCTATTAATAATCCATGGTACTATGAAGAAAAAAAATAGAAAAGAAAAATGGGTGATCAACGATCTTAGCACAAGGAATAAAAAAATGATGATCAACGATCTTAGCGGCATTGAATAAAAGAGAAGAGAGAGAAAAAGACTTACTTCACTGGTTAGCTAGACCAATGAATGCTTTTTTTCCTCGGCAGACCTGATAGGCCAGGCTTAGCTAGGATAAGCTGGCTCATTTCTGCGTCGTGGGAGTCGCCTCAGCAAACTCGATCGACCAGCGACCAACTACCATGGCTGGTCCGCGAATGCTTCCTAAGCCGATACAGCGATCAGTGCAAGGCTATTTAAACATGCCAGATTGCTTGGACGGGAGCGGAGTGGGACTACACCATCGAGCCGAGCCGTGTGGCTGAATTTCTTGCCTTGACTCAAGCATCCACTGGCTGTAATTTTTTCGATCATATGAACAGTGGAAATGACCAATAGTTCAACATTTGCTTAAGATTATTTCCATCAAATGAATAGTGGAAATGCCCTTATGTAGCCATGCCAGGTTCTAGTTTTCTAGTCCTGTAGTAAGCCAACCATTGGATTGATTTTGATTGAACGCACCTAGTGTAATTTCATCCCTGGCTAGTCATATTCTCCGAGCTACCAGACGCATATCCTTATCCATGCCCTCTATGAATTAGTGTTACAGTTTCTGAAGGATTTCACAGTTAGTATACCCAATAAGAGCACTGATAGTGCTCCTTTTGGTTTGAGTGCATAGAGATATTTTAGGCAATGTAATGCAGATCATCTTAGGTAAGCAAGAAAGAAATTTCTACACCAAATGCTCAGTACTGTATGTTCAGAGTAGCTGCGCATTCAACAGAACAAAACACAAAATGCTCAGTACTGTACACTTTGATCTTATTGCAAGAGAACACAAAATGATCAGCACACAAAATATACTCCAAAATTATTTACAGTTATACAGTCAAGCATACTGTATGTTCCATGGAAGCAGCATCTTTAGCTCACCTGAGATCAACGGAAGCAAGATCCATTACTCTGCACCAAGTCCACCTCCAATCGCTGCAGAAACCAAGAGGATAGGAAAGAAATCAGCTCACCATACTGAAAACAGCAACTAGAAGCAGAAGTAGAAGAGGCCCCAGAAGCAGAGGACCTGAGCGGTGGGCGGGCGAGCAGAAGATGCAGAAGCGGCGGCGGAGCAACGGAAAACCTCCGGTGGAGCGAAGAGGGCGAGGAGCTCGAGAACCTGGAGGAGTAGCTTGAGGACCTGGAGGAGGAGCAACTACCATTGACTTCTACAGCAGCTCGAGGACGAGGAGCTTGGGGTCGGGAGGAGGAGCTTGAGGACCTGCCTCCAGGACATGAGCACCGCTGCCGGAGCCGGCAAGTCGCGGGATTTGCAGAAAAGGGTATCGCTTCCCTCTTGATTTCCTGGTGCGGACGAAGAGAAGCGGCGAGACGACGGGGAGAAGGCGTCCGGTGCGTGCCAAGGCGATGGAGCAGGCAGCGACGCGATGGAGCAGGCGGCCGGCGCATGGGGAGGTGACGGAGCAGTGAAGCGGTCAGAGTGAAAACTGCATAGTTTGTCGGAAGAAAGGGGAGGTGCTTTTCGCAAAATGTTGTCGGAGACAACTTTTCCCGGACGGAGGGAGTACTAATGATACTCTCCTGCTACCTTGGTACTTTAGTATGGTACGACATTGCTGAAAAAGCCATTGTTTGTAGTACTAAAAAATTATAGGGATAGGATCCGCTGACATCAATTTACTACTTTGGATTAATTATTGTCCGAGGACCATCTAAAGATAGATTTCCAAATACTGAAGGCGAGTTAGTCTATTCATTGGTCTGTGTTGTACATTATGCAACAGTGAAACTACAACACAAAAATTTGCTAACTTGTAATGACATATCAGACCATGATATCATCATGTAGATCCGCTACTTCTCTTCCCCGATCAGACCATCGGTTGCATATATCACATCTGGTTGCATATGTATTTGCTTTTTTTTTTGCTTTGAGCTTAGTATGTCATTTTGTGCAGAGTTCAGCCAATTCTTTTCTTCTGCTTGATATGTTATAACATGAAAGAATCTATCTCACCAGATTTGTTACATTTTCTAGGTTTATGAAAAAATGGAGATGGTGGGCTCCTGATGGAGAAGTAATTGTGATGAAGTGTGGATGTCCCTGTTGAGACAAAGCATCAGGATTGGCGGCAATTGACATGCTCCTGACTTTATGTTTGCTCCTTTGCATATCCAAAATTAGCAGTGCCAGGCGGTGTGGGTACACCTATGTTGCTTTAAGTCAACTTATTACATTGGTGCTAAAATTTACATGTACGAATTCATGTTAAGCTCTGCATTTTTATTATCTTGCCAAGTCTCCTGCCATTACTATTGATTTTCGCCATAACAGTTGAAGTCATTATGAATCGGTTTTTTGTATTCTTTACAAACTTGCAATGTTAACAGTGTTTATATATTTCTTTTGCATCTCTAATGCTATCAATGAACATATTTCTTATGCATTCTTTTTGAAACATGCAATGTTAACAGTGTTAACATATTTCATATGCATCTCTAATGTTACCAATGGATGTAACGAATGATATGTTGCTCCCACCTACATCACTGTTTTTTGCAAGCACCGTCTTCTTTCTGTTGCAATATTAATTTGGATCTTTCAATTGTGAAGTGCCATCTTCTGCACTTTACTCTATAGGCACAATGGTACTAATTTGTGTTCAATCTTAGTATGAAATTTATCTGAATTCTGTA
The DNA here is from genome assembly GCF_018294505.1 of Triticum aestivum. Classification (NCBI taxonomy): domain Eukaryota; kingdom Viridiplantae; phylum Streptophyta; class Magnoliopsida; order Poales; family Poaceae; genus Triticum; species Triticum aestivum. Next base: position 737,160,861 of record NC_057812.1, read on the forward strand.
TAGCTTGCATAGTGCCTGGGTTCATTAGCGCATTCTATTATTATTTGTGTAGATCTTCCATATTATCATTAGCAAGATGAAGCCTGTCAAGTATTGGCCACTACTATCTGCACTAGTTTCGCCTCAGAAAATACCCTTTTCACTGGGAAGGAGAAAGTATTAATTCTTAGTAATGGTCAGCTATAAGCTACCGTAGATGTTCTTTGATTAATAAAGACAATGGCCTACTTATCAATGTTTGCAGCGCTCCGTTCCCAATTGTCTGTTATCTCATTATTTTTATGAGCAGCTAACATTTGTTGCAATACTTAAGCTTGCCGATATGAACTACTTGGCTATAGTTATAGAACTTAGGTATTTATGCTTTGTACTGAACTTGATGCAATCGCGTTCAAATTAGTTGTCCTGAGCAAGCACTATGCATTCCTTTTGGTACATTTTTGCCTGTATGCTTTGGATTAAAATTGTAGGTCAATTATCTTGGGAACAATACCTTGCTTTTGGTATATCCTTTATCTCTATGCTCTATGCTAAACTCAGTTATCCAGGGCAGTAGCTGCATTACTTTCATTATAACTTCAATGTTTGTTGTCTGTACAAAACTCATTAAGCTCGACCAATTACTGTAATATCCTTTGGATGTACTCCGTCTGTCTCAAAATAAGTGTCTTAATTTGTACTAAAGTTAAGACACTTATTATGAGACGGAGGGAGTATATAATTCTTTTGCTGTATTGGACCTTAGACGTTGGGTTGCTGTGCTGAGCCAAGCACCAGTGCGCCAAGGCGCAGTGGATATGAACCACGATGGCCCATGGTCTGCCCTTGATGCGTCTTGCCTCTTCTTCAAAGCTTTGCTTTGCACTCAAAAAGAAAAATCTACCCTGGCTGCTCCTACAGCGCTACAATTGTGGTGTTGTTGCTTAACAGCCAAGCCATCAAGTTGTATAATTTCTATCCTCTTAAGTATATAATTGATATGTACTACGTCTACAAAATATGTATAATTCTATTTTTTAATTAGAATGTATTACATAATTCTATCATTTGCTAAGATTGGGAGATTTAAATTAAAATGTCTAGCAATATTTAATGTTTAGTATGGAATTGTTAGAGCAAATCGATATTGATACATCGACAATGACTTTGAATCTATGAGTATCAGACGAAAGGTAATATATAAAATTTATTTTTCACCACAATTGGATTTGGACGCACTTAAGTGTTTACTAGTAACATTGTCTATATTATTTTAATGATTGTGCTCCCTGGTTCTAGTTTCATCATGGGCCTCCATAATCTTAGGACCGGCCATGTCCTTCTCACTTCTTCCGCGCGCGCAGCCAGCTAGATCGCTTGATTGATCGCCAACAGAAGGAAGGAAGGATGTATCCTTGGAGAGCAACTAGTTGGCGAGCGCTCCTTCGGGAGCCTCCCAACAATCACTTGGGTGTGGGCTGAGAGCGCGTCACTTGGCGCGCTCTCAGCCGCCGCCATGTGTCGCACTCCCTTCGTATTTCGTTTTTTTACTTTTACACACGCGTTTTCGGCTTTTGAAACGCTTTTTTCTGTTTTTCAAATTTTTTGTTTTCCACCGTCTTCCTTTGCTTTTTGGTCAAAAAATATAAAAAAATCCCGAAAACAGTTCTTTTTCTTCCGTGGGAGGCACGGTTTTGCTTCCGCAAGAGACACGACCGTGCCTTTTGGAAACGGAGAAAAAACGCATTTTCTGTTTTTTTCCTTCCGCTATAGGCATGGTTTTGCTTTCGCTAGAGGCACTGTTGTGCTTTCGCGAGAGACACGCCCGTGTCTCTCGGTCTCGGACAGTAAAACAAAACACATTTTCTTTTTTTCCTTCCGCCAGAGGTACAGTTTTGCTTCCGCAAGAGGCACGATTGTGCTTTCGCGAGAAGTACGTATGTGCCTCCTGAAAACGGAAAAGAAAACATTTTTTTCCTTCCGTGAGAGGCATGGAACTCATCCCATCCTCTTTTTGGATCGCAAAGGGAGGAAGGAAAAAAAAGCTCGATACGGCACGCTGGTCATGCATGCGTCCCTCGCAGCAAAAATACTTTAGACATGCATGCATGCTATCTGGTTGGCTGGTGTCAGGGGCAAGCCCAAGATTTTAAGAGTGTGTATTCAGAATTCTAAAGGCGGTTTTTTGAAAGCCTAAACCCAACTTTTGGTCTATATAACTGATTCTGGTATTAGTCCATACGAATTGGACAATACATAAAGATATATCATAGTATAACAGATTCACACCAACATCGAAGATATATAGAGACATATTTTTCTTTCCGTAAAAACGGTTACATTTTACATGATAACTTTTCAACTAGAAATATTTCGGTACAAAGGGGGTACATGCACACCCAAAGCACAACAACATGCATGCAGGTATGGTGTCTCCGCTCTGGCGTGAGCGCGTTGGATTAACCTTCTACAACAATGCGATCAATGCACCATGTCCTTGCTCCTCGCAGCCTTGGAGGAGTCTCTCTGTGAATGGGCGCTTCCAGTGCGCCACATGACAACCTCTTCCAAGGGAAAGGGCAAGGCATCGGCCGCGGACGGTGTCCATCCAACCTGAGCTTGGGGAGACATCGACCATCACGACTTCTGGGCCGACAGAGGTGGTTTTGACGGCGGGCGAGATGAAGTGAAGACGATAGAACAGGACGAAGGCACGATCGCGTCTTGCGCCCATGACCTCGTTTTGGAGGACCACCTCCTTCCCGCATGGTGTCGGCCGCCCCTCCTCCCCTCCTAACCTATATATACTTGAGGTATTTGCCCTTTTCTATACACAGTTTTTGGAGCCTCCGCTAGTTCATCTAGTTCTAGTTCTAGTTGGTCCTAGTTACCGATTAGAGCTAGGCCTAATCCTCATTATTAGAAGCCCGGTGTGGTTCTAATTCTCCGACGATAATTATCATCAACGGTTCGAGGGACTCCAAGTATAATCTACACAGACTCGCCTACTTCTGTTGCAACTCCGGAGTCGGTAAGGATCGTTGATCCAGACCCTATATGCATCTTTATATTGTTCCTGGGTGATCGCTGGGAGATTTTTTTCTATTACGTGTACCAACACCAGGCTGGTGTCATCATGTGACAACCCTATGCCCACCCAGCATGACGCAAACAAAGGGGCGCCAAAGTCGACTACATTCCACGGCGATGAAAAGCGGAGCATGCATCCAAAAACATGCTAAACGACCAGGACCAGCAACATCCAGAGCCGAATTGGAAAGCTCCTGCTGATTTGAATAATACCAACCGGTGGAACCGCCCCACAAGGCAACCCGACACCCATCGGCATGACACACATAAGTAGGGTGGGCGTTCAATTTATATGGTTAATGAGGTTTGGGTTTGTTGAATTTCGGTTTATGTAGAATAACAACAAAAATAATGACAAAAAAATTGGCACCAAACCATATGAACAAAAAGTTATCAGTTTAGTTTGTTCGGTTGACCGGAAAAATGAAATACGTCTGCATCATCATCAGGTGAAGCAATGTATCATGTAGCGATTTGGTATAGTTTTTACAGACATAGCCATAATCATCTCAAAAATATATAGTTGGCAATTACTCCCTCTGCCCCATAATATAAGAGCGTTTTTACACTAAGCACTCATATTATGGGACAGAGGGAGTAGTATTTGCATCCAACCGAGGTACTATAATCGATGCACTAGACCGATAGGCTTGTGCTTGCATGAATCTATGTACAATTACCAAAGCAACACACTAGATAGCTAGCGACTTAAACTACTCGGCTAGCTTGTTTTTCTTGCGCCGGAGAGAGACGAGGGTGTCAGACTCACAAGTCCGTTAGGTGGCTTCTTGCAATCTGGAGGTTCACGCGTCGGAAGGTGATTTCCACCCGAAGCCTTAGGTGTCCTGAAGTATCCCGCAGTTATTGCACCCCTTTCCCTGGACGAGGGGTTAGGGTTCATCTTGGCATAGGTCTCCGATTCCCGTACGAAGACATAGGCATGCCTCTCAGCCGTCTTCTTTTCGATCTGAACATCAACATGCCCGCCATGGGCTCTGCAGCCTGACGGCGAGGATGCTGACACAGTCGTAACAAGGCCATAGTGCGCACGCGGTTAACACATGGCAGCAGCACCGGCGGGTGCGAGGCCCAACCCCAGTAGCTGTGGTAGTAGCGGAGTCGCCCCTGAGTCATCCATCAGATCTTCCTTCGGTTTTTTCTCTCACGCATTTGGTACGGCGAGCCAAAATTGGATTCCATCCAAAAAAATAAAACTAAAACATATTCGTTTTTCTACCCCGCCATTGCATCTATCTCGAATTGTCATGGAAAATGTAAATCTTTGTAGAAGATAATTCAAACTCCAATCCAGTTGATATGCAACTCATAGAAATGTAGTTTTCTTCCATATGTTACCAAACATATGTTGCAATACAATCAATAAAATCTTTTTTTGAGACCTTATTCTTGTGTTATGTCTCTCAAACGATTATTATCTACCTCGCCCTCCTCATGTCTAAATCCTTGGTCCGCCCCTGAAGTAGATAGCTAGCGACTTAAGTTAATCGGCTAGCTTGTTTTGCTTGCGCTGGAGAGAGACGAGGGTGTCAGACTGACAATTGCTTACTTCGGTGTATAAGATTTTTCTGATCTAAAAACTGAACACCAAATGGTGTCTATTTTTCTGAACTAAAAACTGAACACCAAATGTCGTCGGCGTCGTCGGAGCGGAACTGCGAGATGAGAAGTGAAAATTTTCACAAGTCCTGCTTATATACTCAGAGCATTGGTTCCGGTTCATAGCAC